>NW_015495860.1:12085-12342 GCF_000816755.2 Arachis ipaensis
CCTGAAGGTGATTTGATTCAAATGAACCGGTTCCGTTTCAAATGAGTTGATTTTTGGACCGGGTTGGAACTTGTGATTTTGGATGGTCGGTTTCATAATAAATTCAGTTTTATTTACTTGAACTGAGAATCCATGATTTTAAGAGTTTCAATGAATTTTAAGGAATTGATATAGGTTGACCTTCCCTAAGGACTTGGGACTCTGCCGAGAAACTTTTGTTATAAAATCCCATTATTGTATGGGTGATTTTGAATACT
>NW_015495861.1:0-11391 GCF_000816755.2 Arachis ipaensis
ATTCAGTTAAGTCAGAATGAAGGGGTGACCCGTGACAATCACCCAATCTTCGTTACTCGCTTAGCCAAGATCCGCATGCCTAACAACCACAAAGCGGTCTACATGATGTTCAACGTAGCCATTGGACGCCAGCTGGAATATATTCTCTTGGATATCTAATACTCAGACCGAGTCCGTGAGATTAGTATCTTCGTGGTATAGGCTAGAACCATTGGCAACATTCCTGGGATCCGAAAAGTCTAAATATTGTCTGTGGTATTCCGAGTAGGATCCGGGATCCGGAAAGTCTAAACCTTGTCTGTGGTATTCCGAGTAGGATCTGGGAAGGGATGACTGTGACGAGCTTCAAACCTGCGAATGTGGGGCACAAGTGATAGTGTGCAAAAGGACAATGGTCCTATTCCAACACTAGCGGGAACCGACAGATGATTAGCCGTGTGGTGACAGTGCATATGGATTTGTTTTCATCCGAGAGGATCATACAGCTTTCAATGGAAATAAGTAATGCATGGTTGGAAGAAGGCAGTAGGAAAGCAGAGGTTCAGAGGCAACAAGCATCTTCATACGCTTATCTGAAATTCCCACCAATAAATTACATAAGTATTTCTATCTTATTTTATGCTTTATTTACATTTTAATTATCAAAACTTCATAACCAATTTAATCCGTCTAACTGAGATTTACAAGATGACCATAGCTTGCTTCAAGCCGACAATCTCCGTGGGATCGACCCTTACTCACGTAAGGTATTACTTGGACGACCCAGTGCACTTGCTGGTTAGTTGTGCGGAGTTGTAAAAAGTATGATCACGATTTCGTGCACTAGTGGTATTGCTGGTTATTTGCACGGCCCTTGGGTAGTTCTTGGAGATTTTAATGAAGTGCTTTATTCTACTAAAGTCAAAGGGGTATTTTTAACAAAAACAGAGCAGAGGCTTTTGGGAATGCAATGGACTCTTGTGGAATAATGGACATGGAAACTAAAGGAAGGAAATTTTCTTCGTTTAGAAAGGTTCGGAGAGGAACAAATGTCTCAAAAAAGCTGGATAGAGCTTTCGTTTGTAAGGATTGGCATTTGCGTTTTCCTAAAGCTTTTTGTGAGATTTTGGAGAGATTTCACTCAGACCACTCGCCCATTTTAGTTCGTTGCAGGCCGGTTAATTATAGCAAGAAGAATAAATGTCGTCTATTCATATTTCAAGTGGCTTAGATTACTCATCCTCCATTTCGTAATGTTTTTCATAAAGTGTGGAATTCTGAAACCCCAGATGTTGTTAAAAGCCTTGTTGCGGTTCAGAGAGATGCCCATAAGTTTAATTCGGATATCTTTGGAAATATTTTTGTTAAGAAAAGAGAATTGGAGATCTGCATTAACAGGGTGTAGAGTCTTTTGGAGCAGTCGGATGATGTTTTATTAAGAGAAGTGGAGAACGACCTTCAAAATGAGCTTAATATTATTCTTTTGAGAGAAGAGTTGTTGTGGTTCCAGAAATCAAGAGATCAGTAGGTCAAATTTGGGAACAGAAACACTAGTTTCTTCCATCTCCAAACAATTGTGAGGAAGAAGAGAAATAAGATTCATAGTCTGATGCTTGAAGATGGCACTTGGTCAAAAGATGAGAGTGTCCTTAAAGAGGAAGCTAACATGTATTTTCAGCGGTTATTCTGTTCTAGAGAGGAGGTAAGGATTGATGGTTTGAAGGATATCCCTCTTCCGCAGCTTAGTCAGGATGCCTGCTTTAGATTACAAGAGGATGTCACTTTTGAGAAAGTTAGAAGAGTGGTCATGGAGATGAGTTCTTTTAAAGCTCCTGGCCCGGATGGTTTCCAAGTAATTTTCTTTAAAAGGTATTGGGATGTAGTGGGGATAGATGTGTGGAAGATTGTGAGGCAAGCCTTCGGAGGGAGTTGTATTGATAATCATTTCTTTGAGGCTTTGATTGTTCTTATTCCAAAGGTCGATGATCCGACGAATATGAAGAAATTTAGGCCAATTAGCTTATGCAATGTTATCTACAAAATTGTAACTAAGGTTCTAGTGAATCGATTTTGCCCATTCCTTTCTGAGGTAATTGGCCCGTTGCAAGGCGGATTTATTCCTGGACGAGGAACTAGTGAAAATATTATTATTGCTCAAGAAATTCTTTATTTCATGAGGAAGACAAAGTCCAAGAAAGGAACTATTGCTTTAAAGATTGATCTTGAGAAGGCGTATGACCTTGTTGATTGGCATTTTTTCGAGCATTCTTTAAAGAGTTTTGGATTTTCAGCTACAACTGTCAGACTTATTATGCATTGTGTGTGCTCTTCTTCCTTGTCCATTCTATGGAATGGGGAAAGACTTCAAAGTTTCAAGGCTCTAAGGGGTCTGAGACAAGGAGATCTAATGTCGCCATACCTTTTTATTATTTGCATGGAAAGACTTGCTTGCCTTATTTCTCACTTTGTCTCTAGTGGTTCTTGGATCCCAGTGGCTATTTCGAAAGGAGGGCCTAGAGTCTCACATCTTATGTTTGCTGATGATTTGCTCCTCTTTTGTAAGGCCACTAAGAATCATTGAAATAGTCATGGAAGCTTTGGACATCTTTACAAAGGCATCTGGGCTTAAGGTGAATTTGTCCAAGTCAAAAGCTCAATGCTCTAAAAATATTTCTCAAAGAAGGATGGATATTTTATCTGGTATTTCTAGCATTCACTTCACTCAACACTTGGGAAGATATTTGGGGGTGAATATTGATCATGATAGAGCTACACGAAAGACGGTTGAAGAGGTGATCGAGAAAATTTGTGCTAGATTGGCTAGTTGGAAAGGGCGCATGCTAAATAAGGCTGGGAGATTGTGTTTGGTAAAATCTGTTCTATCTTCAATTCTAGTCTATCAAATGCAAACTTCCCTTTTCCCTTCCTATGCTCATGACAAGATTGACTCCATGATGCGCTAATTCTTATGGAAAGGTAATGCGGATGGCAAAGGTCTTCCTTTAGTTAAGTGGAAGAAAGTTGTGGCTTCCAAAAATCTAGGAGGGCTTGCAGTTAGAGACTCGCAATGTGTTAATGTGGCACTTATTGGTAAATTGGTTTGACAAATGTTGAAGGATAAGGAGCGGTTCTGGGTGAAACTTCTTTCTCATAAATATTTGAAGCAAAATAGGGATTGGGGATCGACTAAACATGGATCCTTTGTGTGGAAAAGCATCTCCAAAGTCTATATGACCATCAAAGAGGGTCTTGGGTGGCAAACAGGGAGTTCTCTTCAGTCCTGGTGGTATGATCCTTGGATTCCTTTAGGTATTCTTGCAAATTTTCTTCTGTTTGTTCATGTCTCTGATTTATTGCTTAAGTTGGATGATGTTTACTATGATAGGACTTGAAATTTTGAAAACTTGTCCACCCCAATTTTCGAGGATATTAAATCCTTTTTGGGGGCTATTCCTCCTCCTGAAAGGAGTGTGAATAAATCAGGTTGGATTTGGAAACTAGCTTCTTTAAAGGGTTATACTACCAAAAGCAGGTACATTTGGCTTGCACATATGAAATTTCAATGGAGAGGTGATGGAAATTGGAAGTGGCTATGGAAACTTTCCATTCCGGAAAAGGTTAGATTTCTCTTTTGGCTTGCATTGAATGATGTCATTCCCACTAATGTCTTCCGTCATAAAAGGGGTTTAGCAGTAAGTGACCTTTGTAATAAATATAGTCACGAGTCTGAATCTGTTTTACATTGCCTTTGGGATTGTTGCACTGCTCGTCATATATGGAATTCTTTAGATCCTTCTATTGTTGAACACGTTAATGCTTCTGACTTTCTATCATGGATTACTAGCATTATTAATGGTAAAGAGGAAGTAGTGGCTGCTGAAATTTAGTGGATTTGGCAGAATAGATGTAATGATTTTTTCATCCCGAATGAACCTTGGCCTAGGAGAAAAATCTCTTGCCTTGCGAGAGCCTTGGTGAATGAGTTGAAAAGGGTGAAGAAGGATAGAAACTTTTGGGATTATGCAGTCCAGAATTTTTGGTGGCAGCCACCTCCCTCAGAGTGTTCTTATGGTCAATTGTGATGCTAGTGTTCTCCCAGACTCTCTTGTTGCAGGCTTTGGTTGTGTTATTCGTAATCATTATAGCACTTGGGTTCTAGGTAGCTCTGGGAGTTTGCCCTTTGATTCAGTTTTCAAAAATGAGTTATTGGCAGTCTGGAATAGTCTTATGATTGCGTGGGAAGTTGGTTGTGATTCCCTGATTTGTGAAACTGATTTTATGGATGTGTATCTTTTGCTGAACAATATTACCAATTATGCTGCACGTGATAATATGGATATTATAGAGAAGATTATAGGGTTGTTAAGTAAAAACTGGGAGGTGTCCTTTACTTGGGTTAGAAGAAAAGCTAATGTTGCTGCGAATTATCTAGCTAAGATAGGGGTTAAGAGTGTTTATTCTCATTTGGTGTGGATTCAGCCAAGTGATGACCTCAAGCAGATTTTGTTGAAGGATTCTACTGTGTAGCTTTTTGGGTTTGTGTTCCTATTTGTTTTAAGTTTCGTTACAGACACAAAAAAAAAACATGGTTATACTAATTTGGTTTTACATTTTTTATTTCATTATTAATCTCACAGGAAATATTGTTTTAATTTAATGTTAAAGTACTATGCATTGATATCATGAAATCAATAGAAAATTTAATAAAAAAATTGTTAACAAAAATTTCTGTAAAATCACAATACAGTAACTGAAAAATTATTGAACAATATGTTAGTAAAAGAATAATTTAATCATTAACAAATATTTTGTAGGATATTTTCGTAAAAATATAGTTTGATTACTACAAAAATAATTTGTTAAAGGATATTTTAGTAAACAAAAAGTTAATAACAAAAATAAAATTTTTGCTAAAGGGTATCTTTGTAGGAAACAAATTACTTTTTCTTAAAAAATAGGTAAAATTAGGGTTAGTTAACACAAAAATTTTTAAAATGGTTAAAGAGGAGGTTTTTAAAAAATTATAAGAGAAGAGAGTGTACATTTAATAATTAGATGATAGAGAGTGTCATTTTAATATCTCTCAAGGAGAGTGCAGTTTTCTCTACAAAAAAATATTTCTACTTTTATAAACACATGTTTTCGAAAAATTAGGTCCGTTGATGACCACAACAAATTTTGTGACCTTAACAAGGAGACCTTCTTCAGGTATCATAAGTTTATCATTCCAAAGGAAGTTTTCATGTCACTTGTTCCACCGTAGACACCCCACTCTTGATGTAAGTTATGCAAGTTTTTACAAACAATCATGTTGAATCTAAACTCGTCTCTTCAATGCACAATTTTTTGCCTGTTGAATAACGCTGATATATCTTTTAGTTCCTCCTGTTCAACTCATAAACACAGCTTGCATGGTGGGTTCAATGGTTGCGTTGAAACTTATAGCTCCTCGTATATGGTACCTATCGTTCGACTTCGCCGCAGATGATCTTTGCAACACCCACTTTGACCGACTTGAGGCGGCCTATACACTCCCATGGATGCCAAAAACAAATGATCTGCATTATGTAAGGCCTTGGGTGATTTAATTAGATGTTAGCTATGCTACCTTATTCAGGGCTAAAAGTTAAAAACTCTACGACTGAATCAATTGTTGTCTTCTCAAGTATTTGTGCCGATATTGAAGCTAGCTGATCATTGATACTTGATGATGTTGGATGTCAAATTAGTTAGGGTTATGCAATTTATGTCAACAAGACCTCCGAGATCATGGTCAGAAGGGAGGCCAACATGACTAAGATTGTGAGTACATGCCTTCTAAGAGTGATTTTATTTTGACGTGTCCTCCATATTATGATTATACACTACCATACATGATAATATACTAGAACATATATTTTTTTATCTAGTCGGGTGGATGGGGGATCTGCTATTTTTGTTAACATTTTGCAATAATGTCCACGAAAAAGATGATTGGGTTCATTTAAGTTGGTAGCAACGATTGCCTAACATTATGAAATTTTGTGTGTGAATCCAGTGTCGCGTGTTGGGAAAACTCTTCATGCTGAATCATAACTTAGTTAACTTCAGGCATGTCACTCCAGACCCGACCAACTGGGGGAAGTTTCAATACCATGTTGGTCTTCCTGATGGCGTCGACAGGTTTGTAACAAAATCCATTGTACCCTATGACTTGCTAACCTAGTTCAAAATTGTAATTCGTTGAATTGTAAAACGAAATGTAAATGTGACTCGTAAAATATAAAAATTATAAGAAATTTGATGGCAAAAATTAATTTCACAAATAATAAAATAAATTTCAAATATTATCTATAAGACTATAACTAATATATATCATAACAAATCAAAAGTCACAAGTTATAACACAAATTCATAACTCAACTTACAAATCAAAACACAATTTCACAAATCAAAAGTTTATACGGCACCAAAATAGAGTAAAAAAAATTTTCAAAAAGATTCAATTATTTATTTCAGTTCAATTCAACTCATAATGCATCAATTCTTAGAATTAGCAATATTATACATACAATAGGGAAAGTAACCGATAAGAGAGTAACAATTTACAAATTCTTAGAAATATAACTATATAAGCATGCAACAGAGGATAAGTAACTTAATCAAATCACTAATAAGCTAACATAAAAAAGCAAGTTAACCTACAATATAATCAATAATAAACACATGAATTAGAATCCTAAGTACCACCATAATTTAAAATTTAAAATCATCATTCATAGAGCATATCATTCACTTTGTAACAAAGTCACATAGGTACTTTCTCCCTCAACATTGAATACTTGAGCGGTTGATCCTAAAGAATTAAGAATTTGAGATATTAAACAAAGGGATGAGGGAGTGAAATCAAACAATCAAGGGAGAAAAAGAATTTTAAGGTTTACCTAAAATCACACAACATGGGAAGTGAAAAGAGAAACAGTTAGCAGCGAGCCAGGACAGCAACTCAACAACCTTCCAATGCGATCGCAGTTGGAGAGAGATAGAGATACACTTATGGTCACAGAGTCACAATAATGCAGTCATAGTCACAGGCTCGAAGTCACGCCGCAATATCCACGGGTCATGGTAATGCAACCAATACTCCGATTTGGTGATTTTCAAAATTTAAAAAGAGGAAAAGTAATAGATTGAGTGAGGTGAAATTTGAAAAACTAAAGTCACCATGGATGGAGGATAAATTGCTAGGGTAAACTGTTAAAAGAGAGAGAATTTGTGGGGATTTACTTCCTTAACTTCATATTTGACCATTGGGGTTGATTTGGTTGCAATTTTGGTGAAAAACACCGCTGTTGGAGACTTTCTTCAAATTGGAACTCAACCTCGCCGAAAACTTGTGATTCTAGCATTTGAGCGTTTTTTTCTGACAATTTCACACTGATACATGAGCATCTTTAGTTGTTTTCTTTATTATTTTCTTAAATAAAGTTAGTGATTTTTTCTTGTTATAATTGAGATTTTTTGTGCTTTAATCAATATTTATTGGAGTTATTTTGAGCTTTGGTATGTGTAGGAAAATAATAGAAAAAGAGAAGTAAAGTATAAGCAAAGAAAATCATGAAGGATGAGGACTTCATAGGAGGAAGAACACTGGGCGTGCAAGACGCCCTCATACCCAAATCAAAGAAGTGGCGTTCCACACACTAGTGAAGGGTATGGCACACTGAGCCAACTCCCCAAAGGCCCTAAAAGTCACAAGAAGCAAGGAGCAAAGGGGCGTGTGATGCACCACTATTTCGTGGTACATCTTGTACTTAATTGAGTGGATTTTATCCACTATTCTCACACTTATTCATATAAATTGCATGTTTTACATTTTCCTTCCTGATTTTGTGCTATGATTGAAAATATGTTTCTTTGGTCTTAATTTAGCTAATTTTAATCCTCTCTAATTACCATTCGATGCCATGATATGTGTGTTAAGTGTTTTCAAGGTTTATAGGACAGGAATGGTTTAGAGGATGGAAAGGAAGCATGCAAAAATGGAAGGAATGCAAGAAACTGAAGGAATTGCTAAAGCTGTCAGCCTGACCTCTTCGCACTCAATCGATCATAACTTGAGCTACAGAGGTCCAAATGAGGCGGTTTCAGTTGCGTTGAAAAGCTAACATCCGGAGCTTCACAATGATATATAATTTGTAATAGTTTCCCTGAAGATAGGCAATGCACACGCGTGGATCACGCGTACGCATGACCTGGCAAAAGTTCAATCCACGCGTACCCGTGGACGACGTGTACGCGTGATAGAGCGAGGTGCTGGACGTATTAGAAATCGCTGGGGACGATTTCTGGGTTGTTTTTGACCCAGTTTTCGGCCCAGAAAACACAAATTAGAGGCTACAGAGTGGGGAAATCAATCCATTCATTCACAGAATATTCATTCACATAATTTTAGGTTTAGATGTAGTTTCTAGAGAGAGAGGCTCTCTCCTCTCTCTTAGGTTTTAGGATTTAGTATTTCTTCTTTCAATTTCCAGGTTTAATGTTCCTTTAATTTAGTTTTCTCTTCTACTTTTAATTCTTCTAGTACTCTAGCTTATTTATTTTCCCTTGTTAATTGTCTTATGTTGCTATTTGGTTGATAAACTCCATGCTAGATTTGATTTCTTTATTTAATGCAATTTGAGGTATTTCAGATTTATGATTTTAATTTAGCTTTTTACATTCTTAGCTTTGGTTGAGTAATTGGAGACACTTGAGTTATCAAACTCCTTGTTGATTGATAATTGTTATCCTTGCTAGTTAATTTGAATTCCAATAACTCTAGTCTCTCCTTAGAAATTGACTAGGACATGAGGAATCAAATTAATTTATCCACTTAACATACCTTCATAGTTAGAGATTGACCAAGTGGGAGCAATAGACAATTCTCATCACAATTAATAAGGATAACTAGGATAGGACGTCCAGTTCTCATACCCTGCCAAGAGTTTTTATAGTTAGTTCACTTCCATTGCCATTTACTATTCTTGCTTCTTATCTTAAAAAACCAATATATATATTTTTTCCATAACCAATAATAACTACACCTCCCTGCAATTCCTTGAGAGATGACCCGAGGTTTAAATACTTCGGTTATTAATTTTCATTGGGTTTGCTTTAGTGACAAACAAGTTTTTGTATGAAAGGATTATTGTTAGTTTAGAAACTATACTTGCAACGAGAATTTATTGTGAATTCTTTACTAGCAAAAGTCCGTTCATCAGCGTGCCACACGCCGTCCATGACACCCAAACTCCAAGCCAAGAAGTGGCGTGTAACACGCCAGCAAGGTGGGCGTACCACACGCCTTTGATGGCCACATCCAAAGCAAACAAGAAGTTGGCGTGCCACACGCCAAGAATGCATATTTCCAGGGGGCTAGCTTCAAGGTGGACAACTCTAGGCCAAGACACAAAGTGGCATGCAACACGCCAAGTTTGAGCGTGCCACATGCCAGGGATGGACACTCCCAAGGACCAATTTTTGTGGTGTGTCACACGCTAATCATAACGGGTGTGCCATTCTTACACACCTTCGAAGGTTCCTCTAAGCCAGAAGTTGGTGTGCAACACGCCAAAGGTGGACGTGCCACACGCCCAAGTTGACAAGCCCAATTACCACTCCAAGCCCATGATGCTGAAGAATTGAATCATCAAGCTTTAAACCTAAATTACAATGAGAATTGAAGATTAATTAGGAAAAATTTGATTTGGTTTTGTTTTAATGAATTTTGAATTTGAAGTTTAGGTTTTATTTTAGGATTAAGTATAAAAAGTTCCTGAAGACACTTTGACGGGACCTTCAACCGTTTTCAATTCATTGTTTTTTTATTTTCAAGCACACTATGAGTCACTAATCTCCTCGATTAAGATTAGGAGCTCTATTCCTCTTTTTATGGATTATTAATCTAAGTATTTTACTTTATTTGAGGTTTATGCTTTGATCTATTTCATGATTGAGTTTTCGTTCTATGTTCCTAAAGATTTAAAATTGTTGGAAAATATTCTAACTCCATTTTGGATTCTAAATATTGTTTTGGAAAAAGAAATATTAGAATTAGCTTGAAAATTCTTTCTCACGACTGTTTTATTTAACTAGGAATAGTATTTCAAAGAGCGTGCGACGCTTTATGATTTTCAATTGCTCTAATTTGAACAAGTGACATAAAATTTGAATTAGAAAACTTTTGGAAATCATTATTTCTTGTAAGTTTTAATTGTTTAGGACTAGTTTGGATAAGTGACATATAATTATATAAGTCAACCTAAGGACTATTTTTTAATCTTATTTGAAACTAAATCAGAATTGTGCATTTGTGCTTCACCTATTTACTTAAATAATTGACTAAGAAATTAGTGATTAATTAGGTTAAAGAGAAATTGAATTGTCAAAGAATTGGAATTTCATTATTTATGATTTATTGTTCCTCAAGTGGCATGCACAAAGGCGACAATGAGAATTGAGGAACACCTCTTGGATGGCTATGCGCATTGATCTATCGCCATTAGTTATCACCACTTTTGGAGTTTTATGACCCATACATTCCAAAAATTTTTACAACACTTATATGTAAGAAGATTGTGATTCACAAGACACCATCACAGTTGCAGCACAAGTTTGATTGTGATGATTCACCCAAAAAAAACCACCACCGGGAGTTTGTACTTGTTATGAGCGTATATTGCATCAAATGCAAGAATATAACCAAATAATTTATAATCCTATTGACTGTACCCGTCACTCCAGAATAGATCATATATGTGCCGCCCATCCCATATCTTATACCTCCAAAATATCTTATCGTCTCTTCTAGAAGACAACCTCCAATATCCTTAGTGCTGTATTGACGTCACCATTTTACAAAGCCCGTTGCCGTCTCACCTCATTGTACAAGTCTCTCTTAGTAAATGAAACTCGATTGAATCCATCGGCTTGTGCAGCAATTGACTCGTACATTTTTGGGATAAAAATTCCCACTTGCCTCATGCTATTAATGTGAGCTAAATCAACATCAGAAATCTTGCAGTGTATAGGCAAATACTCAACAAACTTTGCAGGAAGGAGATCGTGGTTATAATCATCCACAAATCATGAAACATACCATTTTTCAATACTAACTCTGGGCTTTATTTGCATCTCGGCAGGACACCCGCACCTAGTAAACACCTCGTGATCCTTTTTACTATCCTGCTTCTCTAACCATTTCCTGTCCCGGAAGCTTTCTCCATTGCACAAATACGTTTACCGTAACAAATCACATTTCTTGTTTTTAATCTTCTTCCTTTCACGTATAGCAAAACCCTTCACTCGACTATACTCTTTGTACATTCGAGCTGCCTCCTTCGGATTGTTTAACTCCATTTAGAGGGAATCATCGGCAGTTACTGTTAC
>NW_015495862.1:0-4684 GCF_000816755.2 Arachis ipaensis
ACTTTTTACTATTGTATTTTATATCTTTTGGATCATCGGGGGATTATCTTTGGATCCTTTGATCATGTTCAGGGGGCTGGCCATTCGGCCATGCCTGGACCTTGTTCTTATGTATTTTCAACGGTAGAGTTTCTACACACCATAGATTAAGATGTGAAGCTCTGCTGTTCCTCATGAATTAATGCACAGTACTATTATTTTTCTATTCAATTCAAGCTTATTCCTATTCTAAGATATTCATTCGCACCCAAGAACATGATGAATGTGATGATTATGTGACGCTCATCACCATTATCACCTATGAACGCGTGCATGACAACCACTTCCGTTCTACATGAAGACGAGACAGAGTGAATATCTCTTAGATATCTAATATAGGGAACTGAGTCCGAGATATTAGAGTCTTCGTGGTATAAGTTAGAACCCAGGGATGGCCATTCCTGAGATCCGGAAAGTGTAAACCTTGTCTATGGTATTCCGAGTAGGATCTGGGAAGGGATGGCTGTGACGAGCTTCAAACTCGCGAGTGCTGGGCGTAGTGACAGACGCAAAAGGATAGTAAATCCTATTCCAGTATGATCGAAAACCGACAGATGATTAGCCATGCAGTGACAGCGCATTGGACCATTTTCATAGAGAGGACGGGATGTAGCCATTGACAACAGTGATGCCCAACATACAGCTTGCCATGGAAAGGAGTAGGAATGATTGGATGAAGACAGCAGGAAAGATAGGTTCAAGAGGAACGAAAGCATCTCTATACGCTTATCTAAAATTCTCACCAATGAATTACATAAGTATCTCTATCTTTATTTTACGTTTTATTTATCCTTTAATTATAATCAATTCACCAAAACCATTTGAATCCGCCTGACTGAGATTTACAAGGTGACCATAGCTTGCTTCAGGCCGACAATCTCCGGGATCGACCCTTAATCACGTAAGGTTTATTACTTGGACGACCCAGTGCACTTGCTGGTTAGTTGTGCGAAGTTGTGACAAAGTTTGATTCACGTTTGAGAGCACCAAGTCTTTGGCGCCATTGTTGATGATCGCAATTTCGTGCACCAGGTACACTTTGTAGGGTTAAGTCGCATGCCATGCTTTCTTATGGTGTCAAACACTTTAGCGAGGTCGGGTAACAACGATTCCTCACTTTGCATTTTTACCAACATGTCGTCTACATAAACTTCCATTAGCTTTCCAATGTGATCTGCGAAGACTTTGTTCATCAGTCTTTGGTAGGTAGCCCCTACGTTCTTGAGTCCGAAGGGCATAACTATATAGCAATAGTTTGCCTTTGGGGTTAGGAACGATGTCTTCTCTTGGTCGGGTTGATACATTGGGATTTGGTTGTATCCTGAGTAAGCGTCCAAGAAGGAGAGGTATTGATAGCTTGATGAAGCGTCGACTAGTGTGTCGATGTTCGGGAGTGGGTAGGGATCCTTTGGGTCGGCTTTATTGAGGTCGGTGTAATCGGTGCACATCCGCCATTTCCCATTTGACTTTTTAACCAAAACAACATTGGCTAGCCATAGTGGGTATTTTACTTCCCTTATGAATCCTGCCTCCAGCAAGGCCTGTACCAGCTGATGAACCGAATTCACACCCCATTATAAAATTTGTGAATCCGTTCTTTTGGCAAGCGCACCAAAATTATCGTCAAGTAATAAGCCACAGTGGAGCGGGATCGTATCCATAGAGATTGATAGATTTGAGCAATTTTAATCAATTAGTGAATTAGTCAAGCTAAGCAGAATAGATTGTGATTACAGAATTGTAAATATGCAGAATTGTAAATGACTAAAAAATAAAGGAAAGCAGTAAATAGCAGAATTGAAAATGGCAACAAAGATAAAGAGTAGAACTTAAATGACTTAATAGTAAATGGGAATGGGGGAATTGTAGAATGTAAAGAAAGCTATAAAGAAGGTGGAAGATAAGAATAAGGGAATTCATTAAGATCAGGAGATGTTGTCTCTTTGGATTAAATCTAGCTCATATCCTCTTCAATCATGCAACTCATTGACCTCTTGGCAATCAAGATTGATTGAGCCCCAATCCCTTGGTGACTCAATCTCTTGGATCTTGATCAATAGCCAATTTCTTGGTCTAATTTCTCATGAAGAGAGATATGCTTGGTCCCTGATTATACCACATATCATCATAGGTCCAAGTAGAGGGAGGATTTTATGTCACCATATCCAAACACCAAAACCCAGATCCTACTCAAGTGTGAGAAGGGATTTCTAGCATTATTTCATGTTTCCTTTTCCAAGGTTCCCATGAAACCCATTTTGCATTCAACCCCTTTTCCAAGGTGATTGAACACTAGCGTGAAGAATGAAATTCCTTCTAGCAAATCAAAGAGAAGATGAAGAGAAGAAGAAATTCACTATCATCAATCCATCAAGTACAACAGAGCTCCCTATCTCAATGAGAGGGAATTTAGCTACTCAAAGCTCAAGAAAAAGTAAGACATAAAAAAATGAATCTAACTATGCTTCAACTAATAGCTCAACTGCTTAACCCCCTTCTTTAGTACTTCCAAGAGGTATTTCCACGCCTTCGACACCAAGTGGCACGCCCAGCCTTTGCTTTGGCCTTTTTTGTACCTTGGCGTTCCACACCCAGATGCTCAAGAGGCACGCCCAAGTAAGGGTGGAAGCTTGGCGTGCCACGCCTTACTGCTCAAGTGGCACGCCCAGCCTTTTTAGCCTTCAACTTCCTCTCTGGAATTTTGTACCAGCGTGCCATGCCAAGCTGCTCAAGTGGCACGCCCATTCATTTGTGTCCTTCTTAGCTTGGCGTGCGACGCCTGGTTCCTCAAGTGACACGCTCAAGTGATTTTAAAGCTGGCATGCCACGCCTTCGATACCAAGTGGCAGGCTCATGCCTCAAGTGGTGGGTTTGGCGTGCCACGCCCAGCCTGGCGTGCCACGCCCCTTTGGTGGCCTTCATTATTGCTCTCTGGAAAAGTGTATTGGCGTGCCACGCCCATGTATATACTTGGGGGATCCTCTATGGACTTTAGTACTCGCGTGCCATGCACAGCTTCTGGCGTGCCACGCCAGTGCAATTTTGTGGCATTTGCTTTAAGTGGCACGCCCGTTCTGCACGCCCAGCTTTGTTTGTTGTTTTCTTCCCCTTTTTGATGTCTTTTTCACCTGAAATTCAGCACAAACTCATTTCAAAGCAATGTACTATAATGTTCATCAAATAATGCATGAATTGTAATGATCTAATGATATTATGCCCTTTTATGGTCCTTTTTATACAAGAAGAAAGGGTAGATGATGCAAGTCATCACAACACCAAACTTAAGCTTTGCTTGTCCCAAGCAAATTAGTTTGAGTAGCCCTTTTATGACTTGAGACTTTGACCTTTAATAGATGCAAACATGACTAAGAGTAGGACTAAGTGCTTAACACATGCATGAATAAATTTTTTTCAATGTCACAAAGGTTCCTAGATCCTTGAGGGTTCCTTCAAGTATAAGCTTCAGGGGTCCTTTTTATTGATTGTCACCTTGAAGTAGCAAGAGTTATTTCATTTTCTTTTTGGTTGTTCTTTCTTTTCTATTTATTGACCACGACTCTAAGTGTTTTGTCTCAAGACAACCCTTTAATTAGGCTTTCAATTAGCACTCCCAAACCAGTTGGCTTTAGGGTACTAGGTGTTGAAACATCCCTAAGAATTTACTTGCCCAGGCCTCTTCTTGACACATCTTCACCATAAGCATCTACTAGGTTCTCTAACTCTTGGGAGCTTCTTAATGTTTCTTTCCCTCCTAGTAGTTGATGCTTAGAGCCTTGGGTCTTTATTGCTTACTACTTCTTGGTTCTATAGATGTTCAAGGAATACCCATTAACCTTTACTTGTCATACCTTCTAGGACTAGTTGCCTTTCATGATTTATTTTCCCTTTTTATTCATTCAAGGTTCTACACTTAGTTTCTTGTTTCTTAGTTTTTGAATGATCTCTCTTGGTTTTAATCTCTTTCATTCTTGCTCTTATAACCACTCACAACAATTCTTATGATGACAAACTCTACTTTTATTGATATTGCAAAAACTTGAAATAACATTGCATTTTCTTTCTTGAAATTAAAAAGGACTCACAAAAGACTTCATGATATAAAAAAAAAAAACTGGACAGTGAAAATAAACTATCCTAATGTTGCAATTATTCAAAACAGAATTTAAAACAGAGAGAAAAACTTAAACATGATTCAGAAATTAGAGAATGTGAACCATGGGACTTAACAACCTTGAGCAGCTCCATCTTCAGTTCATTGGTCCTTTTCCTTTGTCTTTCATGGAAGGAGAGGAGTCATCTTCATCTTTGTTGGAGGATCCTTCTTGTGCTTTCTTGTCCTTAGGCTTCCAAAATCCTAGCCTTCTCATGTAGTTCATTTCATCCTCTTTATGCTTGGCCAGAATTTCTTCTTGTCTTGCACTTAACTCCTCCATTCCTTGCATGAATATTGGGTATCCTGGGTTTAGAGCGGCCACCGTATTACACAAGTGATTCAGTTTCGCTTGTGTGTTGATATCATATTGCCTCCTCGAAATGGTTCTAGCATCATAAAGATGTCTGAACTCAGCGAGGTTCCTCTGTTGCCATTTGCCTTGCTCTGCAATTTTATCAAGTGCACTTCGCACCTCTCCCCAATCAAACTATT
>NW_015495862.1:10868-11063 GCF_000816755.2 Arachis ipaensis
GAATTGTAATAAAGTGTCTTGTTATTGGTTATAAGTTATTTTGGGGTTTTGGATGAGAGGCATGAAAAGTAAATGGCAATGAAAATAAACTAACAACTATAAAGGTCTCTTGGTAAGATGTGAGAACTAGAAGTCCTATCCTAGTTATCCTTCTCAATTGTGATGAGAATTATTCATTGCTACCACTTAGTTAAC
>NW_015495863.1:0-3483 GCF_000816755.2 Arachis ipaensis
AGAAAGGAAAATTGCAGAAGAGAAGTGTAAGAAATTGAAATTGCATAAGCTAAACTGAATTCAATACAACTGAAATGTAAAAGTGCAGAAAAGAAAAAGTGTATCAAAATAAAATCCTAAGCTAAGCTCTCTAGAGTCTCTAATCCTCCAAGAGAGCTCTGGAGTCTCTAATCCTCCAGCCTCTACTCCTACTGTACTGACTGAACCTTCCTTTTTCAAATATGAAACTAAAGCCTTTATATAGGCTTTCCTAAATTACAAATTGAAATGAAATTGAAAACAAATTACAATTAAATGAAAATTCCTATTCTAGATGCTTTTTGTGCCTTTGATTAAGTGATGTTAATGGGCTCTGCTTGCTTGAAGTTTAAATGGACTTGCAGTGAAGTTAATTAAATCAGAATTTTGCTTCCAGGAGAGCGTAGCGTTCTTTTGGAGAGCAGAGTGCATTTACACCCACACGCACGCGTCACCCACGCGTACACGTGACCTTCAGCATTTACACTTGTGACACGTACGCGTTACCCACGCGTACATGTCGCCTTCAGCGCTCTAGAGAAGAACGTAGCATTCGCGCTAAGTGTGTAAGAACCGCAACTAATCAACCGGTTAATTAAGTAATTAATATTGCCCAAATTAGACTTCGAAAAGTTAGAGTGAAAATTTGAGGATTTATAGTTTTTCCAAGTTGGGCCCAAGCCCAACATATAAAAGGTTCATTAATGAACCCATTTCAGCATAACACACGAACAAACACACTCATACATGCTGAAAAGAGAAGGGAGAAACCCAATGGTTACTATTCATTGTCAACTTCCAAAGCTCATATCTTGAGCTAGAGAGCTCCGATCGCCGTGCCGTTTACGGCTACGCGTTTCTTGTGAAGAGCTCTACAAAACCCACCCAAGAAACCTTCAAGGTAATCACGAAATCTTCCCAGTTTCTCTCTTGAAAATTTTGGGTACTTAGGGTTTGTGCCTAAATGAGTTTTTGTGATTCTTGGTGTTTAGGTTTGCTCTAATCCTTACTTAGCCTTGGATTCTTGCTAGTAAATCTGTTGAAGAAGGTAAGGGCCACTAAACCTTTGTGAATTTATGTATGATTGGAACCCTAGGTTGATTTGAGGTGATTTATATGTATATAGTTTGATTATTGTGGCTTTAGGAGCTCTTGGAACTTAATTGTGCTTATTGGAGTGGATTTGAAAGCTTGGATTGTGGTTGGAAGCTTGTTTGTGCTAAGTTGGAATTTGGGTGCATAAAGGGGAATCGGCCAAAGTATAGTTTTGGTTTCCTCTATGTAGTATATAATATTCATGGACACATAGGCTAGTGACCAATAAGATAGGTTGAACTGAAATGATGGATGGTGTGTTATATGATGATGAATTGATGATTGTTGGGTTGATTGTGATGAATTTTAATGATATGTTGATATTGAATGAATATATGGATTGGAAGTTGGTTCCTTATGATAATTGTAGTATGATGACTTATGAAAAGGTGAGTGTGATGGTGATTTTGATCATAAGTATTATATGGTTGATGTTGGAATTGAAAGTAATAAAATGAGAAGGAGAATGTGATAAGGTTGGTGTATTATGATACAATAGGTACATTTTGATGAAAAATGGAGTTTTGGATGGTATGGTATGGTTTGGGATGTGTATGGTAAGAAATTGTGTAAGTTGTAAAGTTTGGCAAAATTGAGTTTTTGGTGAACTTTGCTCGATCATAACTTTTGCCTCTATTTTCAAAATTGATTGAAATTTGTTTATAATTAAAGATCCTTGAAAACTCTTTAAATTGATATAAAATTTGTAAAAATTGAAACTTTGTAGAGGAAGTTATGATCCTTCAAAGTTGGTGTTAAAAATCTGAAATTCTGCAAAGTTGCAGAATTTCAATATTTGCTGATATGTGCGGGCGCACACTCTCGTGCGGACGCACACCCCTACAAGTATTTCGACTTGTGCAGACGCACACACCTGTGCGCACGCACACACCTGTGCGCACGCACAGGCAAGGAAGTGCGTTCTATTCGCAGCACCAGCACAGCTTGTGCGCACGCATATCCAAGGAAAAACTTCAACCTGTGCAGACGCACAGGTTTGTATGGACGCACACATCGAAAAGGTCAGTCTGTTAGGGGCGCTGGCACAGGTTGTGCGAGTGCACAGATCCTTGTAAAATTTACACCTGTGCATACGCACACCCCTGTGTGTACGCACGCATTTCAAAACTCTCAGGAGTGTGCGCATGCACAAACCCTTGTGCAGCCACACACGTCCTATTTCTCAAAAATTTATTTGTTTTCAACTATTCTACCTTCCCAACATGGTTGTAAGCTTCTAAAATATCATGTTAAAACTTATGGGCTTAATTTTGAGTATTGAAACATGGGATGTAACTTAAGGTTTCTAGAACTTGGTTTTATAATAAATTAGAAAATGGAGGCTTAGAATTCTGGCATGCTGAGAAATGATTTGACGTTGGGTGGAGGATGAGTGATATATGAGATAAGGAATGATGAACTTTTGACCTTGGAAATTGAGTTATGAAAGAGACAGTGGTTGAGACGAGTCGAGGACTCGGATTGAGACGATGGATCTCTGTATACTGAAAATGTTTTTCGAAAATCACTGAAATATTGTTTTCACTGAGAATATGAGACGCTATGCGCCCGGCAGGGACAGCGGTTGGATCCCACCTGTCGAGGTAGTGGCAGTGGCGTAAGGGCGGTGGTTCGTCCCGCTTGCGTTGAGATGTGAGGTCTGTGGCAAGTGTATCCCGCTCGCATCCCTTCGGACCTATAGAGCGTACAAGCGCCGGTACCTGGACAGTGATCCGGGCACTATATCTCGAGGGTTCCCATATGAGTAATCGGAAGGGCGACGTCTCCAAGGAGATGTGTCGGGTTGGCAGTTGAACCGACAATGTGATATCACAGCCAGTAGGGCAGGTATTCATCATATGCATTTCCTATATGTTTGTTTTCTTTGCCGACTCTTAATTGTATGCCTAATTGAATAACATGTCTATTTGCTTACTTGATCTAATTGCCTTGTATGTTGTTACTTGTGAATTACTTGCATTGTTATTAATTGTGCTTTCTGCTGGGATTGAGGAGGTTTGGAAGGCGGTGGC
The DNA here is from genome assembly GCF_000816755.2 of Arachis ipaensis. Classification (NCBI taxonomy): domain Eukaryota; kingdom Viridiplantae; phylum Streptophyta; class Magnoliopsida; order Fabales; family Fabaceae; genus Arachis; species Arachis ipaensis. The sequence goes on from NW_015495863.1 coordinate 3,147, forward strand.
AATGGGATCGCATGGAGGATAGGTTGGTGAAGGCTGTGGGATAGCGATGTTTGTTTAGAATTAGAACTCCCTTAAGATAGTTGATGCCAGGGCATCTTGGCCAGTTTCACTGACCTTTTCTTTACTGTTTTTAGGTTAGTTTCATGCATTCTCTTAGGAAATAAGCTAGTTTTGGGTAGATATTCACTTACACCTCGATTCAAGCATACGTTGTGCATTTTACATTATTTCATGAGGATTTTGCATGAGTTTAGTGAAAATTGTATGCTGCATTACCCATGACTTGTACTAGAACTTTGATGCACTCTATTGCTTGATTTCAGGACCAAAGGAAGCA
>NW_015495863.1:10345-10508 GCF_000816755.2 Arachis ipaensis
TCATCTTTATTTCAATAAAAATCACAAGTTGTTTCCCCTGTATTGTAAGGAGCTAAGTTTGGTGTTCCACACCAGAACAATGCAAGAGTGATAGTGTAATTCTAAGTTTGGTGTTCCACCAAAGGACATTGGTTAGAATTACACTCCACTCCAAAAGAACATT
>NW_015495864.1:0-2406 GCF_000816755.2 Arachis ipaensis
TTCCCTTTGCAGTAAGAGACAAAGCAAGGCTATGGTTGGATTCTCAGCCTAAAGAAATCCTAGACACCTGGGAGAAGGTGGTCATTGGATTCTTGACAAAGTTCTTTCCACCTCAGAAGCTGAGCAAGCTCAGGGTGGAAGTACAGACCTTCAGACAACAAGAGAGAGAATCCCTCTATGAAGCTTGGGAATGATACAAGAAATTTATCAGGAGATGTCCTCCTAACATGATTTCAGAATGGACGATGCTAGATATCTTCTATGATGGCTTATTTGAGGCGTCTAATATGTCATTGGACCACTCTGCAAGTGGATCCCTCCACTTTAAGAAGACGCCTGAAGAGGAACATGAGCTTATAAACATGGTTGCCAACAACCAGTATATGTACACCTCTGAGAGGAACTCTATGAATAACGGGGCTACCCAGAAGAGAGGCATCCTAGAAGTAGGCACTTGAGTGGGACGCAGAGCTCTAAGGCTTACTGTCCAGAGACAGCCTATGAGTTAGACGTAGGTGATAATGCCTGGACACCCATGGAGGAGGTGAACTACATGGGAAACCCCTCCAGAAACTCCAACAATAATTCCTATTCGAATACTTTCAATCAGGGATGGAAGAACCACCCTAATTTTGGGTGAAAAGATCAACAGCAGCCTCAACAAGGCTTCAATAATAACTAGGGTAGAATGAACCAGAACAGGTTCAGTAACAGACCATTCGAACCCTCTCAGCAACAGATGGAGACACCCAGGCAGAGCCTCTCTGACTTGGCCGTTATAGTCTCTAACCTGTCCAAGACCATGCACAGTTTCATGACTAAACCTAGGTCTTCTATTCGAAACTTGGAGATACAAGTTGGTCAGTGGTATGCGAAATTGTTACTCAGGTTGTGAATTATTGTTCGAAATTGATTCCCTGGTGATGACACCAAAAACGGATGCACAGAACCATGGTCTAAACATATCTTCACAACTTCGCATAACTAACCAGCAAGTGCACTAGGTCGTCCAAGTAATACCTTACGTGAGTAAGGGTCGAATCCCACGGAGATTGTTGGTATGAAGTAAGCTATGGTCACCTTGTAAATCTCAGTCAGGCGGATATAAAATATTACTGGGGTTTTCGAAAATCAATTAATAAAAGAAGGATAGAAATACTTATGTAAATCATTGGTGAGAATTTCAGATAAGTGTATGGAGATGCGTTCGTTCCTCTGAACCTCTGCTTTCCTGCTGTCTTCATCCAATCAGTCTTACTCCTTTCTATGGCTGGCTTTATGCAAGGGAATCACCGTTGTCAGTGGCTACATCCCCTCCTCTTGTGAATATGGTCCAAGAAGCTCTGTCACGGCACGGCTAATCATCTGAGGTTCCCGATCATGCTGGAATAGGATTCACCCTCCTTTTGCGTCTGTCACTACGCCTAGCACTCGCGAGTTTGAAGCTCGTCACAGTCATTCAATCATTGAATCCTACTCGGAATACCACAGATAAGGTTTAGAATTTCCGGATTCTCTTGAATGCCGCCATCATTCTAGCTTACACCACGAAGATTCTGATTAAGAGATCTAAGAGATACTCATTCAATCTAATGTAGAACGGAAGTGGTTGTCAGGCACGCGTTCATGGGGAATGATGATGATTGTCACGTTCATCACATTTAGGTCGAAGTGCGAATGAATATCTTAGAAGCGGAATAAGTTGAATTGAATAGAAAACAGTAGTACTTTGAATTAATCTTTGAGGAACAGCAGAGCTCCACACCTTAATCTATGGAGTGTAGAAACTCTACCGTTGAAAATACATAAGTGATAATGGAGTTCATTGGTCTCGGCCCCAGAGGGGAACCGGAGTAACCAAGACTGCTATGATTCGAAGATAAAACTCAAGATCTCTAATACAATAGTAAAATGTCCTATTTATAATAAACTAGCTACTAGGGTTTACAAAAGTAAGTAATTGATGCATAAATCCACTTCCGGGGCCCACTTGGTGTGTGCTTGGACTGAGCTTGAAGTCTACACGTGGAGNGGCGTTGAACTCCACTTTGCAACTTGTTTCTGGTGCTGGACGCCAGAATTGGGCAGAGAGCTGGCGTTGAACGCCAGTTTGAGTCGTCTAAACTTGAGCAAAGTATGGACTATTATATATTTCTGGAAAGCCCTGGATGTCTACTTTCCAACGCAATTAGAAGCGAGCCTTTTTGAGTTCTGTAGCTCCAGAAAATCCATTTTGAGTGCAGGGAGGTCAGAATCCAACAGCATCAACAGTCCTTCTTCAACCTCTGAATCTGATTTTTGCTCAAGTCCCTCAATTTCAGCCAAAAAATACCTGAAATCATAAAAAAACACACAAACTCATAGTAAAGTCCAGAAATGTGAATTTAACATAAAAACTAATGAAAA
>NW_015495864.1:9665-15630 GCF_000816755.2 Arachis ipaensis
CCTAAAAGTAACTAGATTCTACTAAAAACATACTAAAAACAATGCCAAAAAGCGTATAAATTATCCGCTCATCAGTCAGCTGAGTAAGAGGATCCCAGAGATCCCTTCCAACACTCTTCCAAGCAACATCGAGATGAATCCAAAGGAATAGTGCAAGGCCCTCATGATGGAGGTGGTGACCGAACCCAATGAGGAGCCTGCGATTGAGGAGCTCAAGGAAATCAAAGCTCATGAGGAGACTGATAGTGCCACCTTGCATGCCCCTTTGCTGATAGAGGAACCTGAGGAATACTCTTCTTCAGACGAGGATGAAGAGTCCAAGGAAGAGCAAATTGGTCGATACCTAGCAATCCTCAGGAAGCTGAAGGCCAACTCTTCTCATACAGAGGTGTTGGAGGAGTGAGATGAGCCTATGGTACTGGACAAGGAGTGCATTTCCTTGGTCCAGAAGAAGCTTCCTCAAAAGCTACCGGATCCCGAAAGCTTTCTGATTCACTGTACTATAGGGACCATCACCTTTGAGAAGGCACTATGTGACCTTGGCTCAAGCATCAACATCATTCCTCTCTCTGTAGAGGCTAGGAATTCTAGAGGTACAACGTTCTAAGATCTCATTAGAGATGGCAGACAAGTCCCTAAAAAGGGCATATGGTATGGTGGAAGATGTCCTAGTGAAGGTTGAAGACCTTTTACATCCCTGCTAATTTTGTAATCCTAGACAATGGGGAGGACAGAGATGAATTCTTCATCCTTCGAAGGCCTTTCCTAGCTACTGCTAAAGCCATAATTGATGTGGAAAGAGGAGAGCTAGTTTTGAGGTTGCATGAGGATTGTATCTTGTTCAAAATCCCCAACCCTCAGTCTCCCTCTGACAAAGGCAATACCATCGTGCAACACATAGTGTTGCAGTGATGAGCTATATTTTGTCGATATAGAAGTTTCCAATAGGATTATGTCGTGAGTATAGTCTAAACCAACAAGCTATAGCGCATCAAACATAGAAAATTTGTGTCCATGATTCAAAATCAATAACCGAGAGTATTAGTCTCGAGTCGTTCTCCCTAGGAGTTGCCCTAAGATGCACATAATTGGTTAGGATTTCTCTTGTTGTTTGAGGTTGAATACGAGAAATGTAAGCAAACTTGCATAAAAGCAATGAACAAATGACAAGTTGGCTAAGGGACACTAGAAATTGAACAAAACAAGGGTGAATGACAATCAATCAATGTAAAGGCCTTGGCTAGGGTTGGGAATTGGAATTCCTATCCTCATTGCCTCCAATAATTGTGATAAGAATTGGTTATTGCTCCACTTAGTTAACCTCTAACTATGAAGGAAAGTCAAGTGGAGATAATCAATTTGAGTCCACAAGTCCTAGTCAAATCCTAAGGAAAGACTAGAGTTAGTGTCATTCAAATCAATTAGCAACTTCCAATTATCAATCAATAAAAGGCTTTGACAATTCAAGTGTCTCCAATTATCTAATCCCTAAGCCAAGAGTGAAAATATATTCCATAGCTATAGTTGACATTTTCTCAAACATTTGGTGAAAAAGAATGAAAGACATTGTGAAATTGAGAAGAGAATTTGAATTCAAGTTATCTAATACAAGCAATCAACAACAATAAAGCAATTCATAACAATAAACATGAAATTCCTCAATGCATTAATAGAAATCAAAGTAACAAGATCCAAATCCAAGATCTACAATGCTAGAGTAACAAGAACTCTAATTGAGAATAGAAGAGTGAGATCTACAAACTAGAACAATGTAGAATTGAAATTAAATTCAGATCTAACCAAATGATCTAAGTGAAATTGGAATTGAGAAAGCCAAAACCTAGAGAGAAGTTAGAGTTTCTCTCTCTAGAAACATGAACTCCAAAACTAACTACCAAAAATATCTCAATGTGTGTAATGTGTGAATCCCCTTCAATCCTTGGTCCTTAAGGTCTTTTCCCTCCAAAATTCAGCACAAAACTGGGCCTGAAGCTCCTCAAAAGTCGCCAGTCAAGATTTCACTAAAGAAGTCACATGCCGAGTATCACGCGTACGCGTGGGTCATGCGTACGCGTCGTCTGGGTTTTTGCGATCCACGCGTACGCGTCAGGCATGCGTACGCATCGATAAGAATTCTGCCCAGCCACGTGTATGTGTCCATGTTTGCGCGCTAATCCCAAATCCAGGCTCCCATGCGTGCGCATCGGCTACGCGTGCGCGTCGATGCCAATCCTCCCAAGCTCCATTTTTTATGCACCTTCCACTTATGCATGCTTCCTCCCTCTCTTCTAGACCATTCTTGCCCCTATAAACTTTGAAATGACTCAACAAACTGATCACGGCATCGAATGGTAATAGAGGGAGATGAAAATATAGCATAATCAAGGCATAAAAAGCATGTTTTCAACCATCAAGCAAAATTAGGGAGGAAACATAAAACTATGCATTTTACATGGATAAGTGTGATAGAATGTTGATAGAACCCTCCAAATTCTACACAAAACAAACCCTAAAATTGGGGTTCATCATGCAGCCTTCTCTCTTAGTACAGAGTTTTACAGAGCCCCCATACACCAACTCTAAGTTTGGTGTTGGACAACCATCATCAAGCACTAGGGTAGAGGGATAAGAAGATCCCCACAGAAGGCCTCTCACCTGGCATGAGAGTTGTCTTCACTAAGAATCCAGTCATTCCACACACAGTAAACAGGATCCTATCTCTAGAGCATGTGGAGCTCGCCCATGAGAGCACAGGAAGAAAGTTCACTATTAGGGGTGAAGTTCTAAGCCCCTAACTACCTCCATAATGGAGTTGTCCGTCAAGTTAATGACGGTAAAGAAGCACTTGTTGGGAGGAAACTTAACCATTAGCATAATGTTTTCATTTTCTTTAAGTTTGATATTTTAGTTTTTCTCTTTTGCTTTTTGACGTTTGTGATCATGTCCAGCACTTAGAACAGTGACAGAGACACTCAGAAGTGAAAATAGAACACCCTGGAGAGATCCCCTTGCTGGCGTTGAACGCCAGACAAGGAGGAAGATGGGCGTTCAACGCCCCTTAGGGAGTAAGGAACTAGCGTTGAACGCCAGAAAGGGACCGTTTCGGGCGTTCAATGCCCCAAAGGGAGAGGAAAGCTAGCGTTGAACGCCAGCCAGGGAGCAATGCTGGGCGTTCAACACCCCAATAGGAGTATGGAGCTGGCGTTGAACGGTAGGAAGGGAGCATCCTGGGCGTTCAACACCTAAGAGGGAGCATGGTCTGGTGTTGAACGCCAGCTAGGGAGCAATGATGGGCATTCAACGCCCTAAAAGGAGTAGCCAGGTTTGCATTTTGACCCCCTATGGGCGTTCAACGCCCATTCCTGGCGTTGAATGCCAGGTAGGGGGCTGGCTGCTTGAGTTTGGAAGCTTCTCAGCCAGTGGGTCCCACAGAATCTTCACCTACCCCAACTTTCGTTCTCTCTCCTACTTTCTAAACCTTGAAACCCATACCCTACTTTCCCTCTTCCCTATACGCACTTTTCCCTAAACCCATCATAAATCCCATCACTTTAATTCTCACCAACCCCACCCACTTCAAATTAAAACCTTTCCTACCCATTCTTCCCTCCCATAGCCGAACCCTAACCCTCCCACCCCTATAAATACCCCTTTATTCATCCCATCCTCCTCACACCTAAACACTCTCCACCTCTTACCCTATACACTTGACACAATCTTCTTCTTCCCTCACCCCCGTTTGGCCGAAGACTTCTTTCCCTTTCCCCTCTATATTTTTTTTATCCTTGTACTCTCTTCTTTTTTCTTAATATTTGCTCAAGGACGAGCAAAGTTCTTAAGTTTGGTATTGCAAAAGCTTGCTTTTGACTTTTCCATTCCTAAGTATGGCACCAAAGGCCGACGAATCTTTAAGGAAGAGAAAGGAAAAAGCTCCTGCCTCCACCTCTGAACCGTGAGAATCATGGAGATTCCTCACCAAGGCCCACCAAGATCACTTCTATGCTGTGGTGAGGCACAAAAGGATGATTTCTGAGGACCCCTTTAGGCTCAAGGAGGATGAGTATCCAAAAATCCTTGAAGAAGTCTAGAGAAGGGATTGGAAAATTCTAGCTCATCCTATCTCAACTGTTGGCACACTAATGGTGCAAGAATTCTACGCTAACGCTTGGGTCACGAAGGGGCATGACACTAGTGTGAACCCACAACCTAAGAACTACCGCACCATGGTCCGAGAGCAACTCTTGGACTTCAGCTCAGAAAGTGTGAGGTTGGCATTGCAATTGCCTCAATTGTAAGGTGACCCATACTCCTACATGAAAAGGGTCAACTCTGATTAGAGGTTGGAGCAAGTGCTCGTGGACATCTGTGTGGAGGGAGCCCAATGGAGGCTAGATGCACACGGCAAGCCCTACCAACTGAGTAGGCTTGACCTCAAGCCAATGGCTAGAGGATGGTTGGAGCTTGTGCAACACTCCATCATCTCTACTAGTAACCAGTCTGAAGTTACTACTGACCAGGCAATAATGGTGCATTGCATCATGCTCGGAAATGAAGTGGAGGTGCACGAGGTAATCCCTCAAGAAATATACAAGGTAGCCACAAAAGCCTCCACCAAGGCAAGGCTAGCCTTCCCACATCTCATCCATCGCATGTGCAATTTGGCTGGGATCAACATTCCAGGTGATGCCTGATGAGCGAATAATTTATACGCTTTTTGGCATTATTTTTACATAGTTTTTACATAGTTTTTAGTATGATTTAATTAGTTTTTAAATAAAAATTATATTTATGAACTTTACTATAAGTTTGTGTATTTTTCTGTGATTTCAGGTAATTTCTGGCTGAAATTGAGGGACCTGAGCAAAAATCTGATTCTGAGGCTGAAAAAGGACTGCAGATGCTGTTGGATTCTGACCTCCCTGCACTCAAAATGGATTTTCTGGAGCTACAGAAACCCAAATGGCGCGCTCTCAATTGCGTTGGAAAGTATACATTCAGAGCTTTCCAGAAATATATAATAGTCCATACTTTGCCCGAGTTTAGATGACGCAAACTGGCGTTCAACGCCAACTCTCTGCCCTATTCTGGAGTTAAACGCCAGAAACAGGTTGCAAAGCAAAGTTAAACACCGAAAACAGGTTACAAACTGGCGTTTAACTCCAAGTAAGACCTCTACATGTGAAAGCTTCAATGCTCAGTCCAAGCACACACCAAGTGGGCCCGGAAGTGGATTTCTGCATCATTTACTTATCTCTGTAAACCCTAGNACGGTAGAGTTTCTATACACCATAGATTAAGGTGTGGAGCTCTGCTGTTCCTCATGAATTAATGCAAAGTACTATTATTTTTCTATTCAACTCAAGCCTATTTCTTCTCTAAGATATTCATTCGTACACAAAAACATGATGAATGTGATGATTATGTGACACTCATCATCATTCTCACCTATGAACGCGTGCCTGACAACCACTTCTGTTCTACATGCAAACAAGCTTGAATGTGTATCTCTTAGCCTCCTGATCGTGAGATCAAAGTCTTTGTGGTATAGGCTAGAATTATTGGCGGTCATTCTTGAGATCCGGAAAGTCTAAACCTTGTCTGTGGTATTTCGAGTAGGATCTGGGAAGGGATGGCTGTGACGAGCTTCAAACTTGCGAGTGCTGGGCGTAGTGACAGACGCAAAAGGATTACTGAATCCTATTCCAGTATGATCGAGAACCGACAGATGATTAGCCGTACGGTGACAGCGCATTTTAGACCATTTTTACTGAGAGGACGGGATGTAGCTATTGACAACGGTGATACCCAACATACAGCTTGCAATAGAAAGGAGTATGAAGGATTGGATGAAAGCAGTAGGAAAGCAGAGATTCAGAAGGAATTGAGCATCTCCATACGCTTATCTGAAATTCTCACCAATGAATTACATAAGTATCTCTATCTTTATTTTATGTTTTATTTATCT
>NW_015495864.1:31695-35284 GCF_000816755.2 Arachis ipaensis
GTTTCCTGGGGTCATCTCGGCGATAAAGTCGGCCATGGCCTGTGCTTTGATCGCGTACTGGGGTTCGAACTTGATTTGGAACTGAGATAGTTCGATGGACCATGCTAGCATTCTTCCCGCTAGGTCGGGTTTTTGTAGTACTTGTTTGAACGTCTGGTCGGTTCGGACCGTCATGGGGTGGGCCAGGAAGTATTGTCGCAGGCGCCGGGAAGCCGTTAGGAGTGCGAAAGCTAACTTTTCTAGACGTGAGTAGCGAGTTTCCGCTTCTTGTAAGACTTTGCTTATGAAGTAGATAGGTTCTTGTTCCTTTCTCTCGTTTTCGCGGATGAGCGCCGCTGCGAGCGCTTCTTCCGTTATGGAGAGGTATAGGTATAGGGTTTCTCCTGTTTGGGGTTTAGCGAGAACCGGTGGCTCTGCTAAGACTCTTTTGAAGTGTTGGAATGCTTCTTCGCATTTTGCTTCCTAGTTGAAAGGGGCCCCCTTCTTCATTAACTTAAAGAAGGGGATTGCTTTTTGTGCCGATGCTCCGAGGAAGCGGGATAACGCCGTGAGCCGTCCGGTGAGCTTTTGGATGTCGTTAAGGTTTTTAAGGTTTGTCATTTCAAGGATGGCACGACATTTTTCCGAGTTGGCTTCGACTCCGCGTTGCGTGATCATAAAGCCGAGGAACTTTCCCGCCTCCATTCCGAAAACACATTTTGTTGGATTGAATCGCATCTGGTGTTCCGTAGGGTGTTCATTATGAGGTTAAGGTCGCTGACGAGTTGTTCGCCTGACTCAGTCTTGGCGAGCATGTCATCTATGTAGACTTCTAGTTTGCTTCCGGACAGATTCTGGAATATCTTGTTGATGAGTCTTTGGTAAGTGGCTCCGGCATTTTTTAGGCCGAAGGGCATTACCGTGTAACAATATGTCCCTTCTGGGGTGATGAATGCTGTTTTTTCTTCGTCAGGTCGGTGCATCGGAATCTGGTTATAGCCGGAGTATGCGTCCATGAAGCTGAGGTATCGATGGCCGGATGCGGCATCTACTAATCTGTCGATGTTTGGTAGGGGAAAGGCGTCTTTTGGACAGGCTTTATTGAGGTCCGTGTAGTCGACGCACATTCGCCATTTCCCNTACGGGTTTAGCTTTGGGGTCCACGGCTAACCGGTGGGACATTAGGTCGGGGTTTATTCCCGGCATGTCGGTTGGTGTGAATGCGAACAGGTCTCTATTTTGCTTCAGGAGTTGGGAAAGATCCTCTTTAAGATCGTATGGGAGGTTCCTGTTGATGAAGGTGTATTCCTCTTTGGTTGGCCCTATTTGTAGTTTTTCCATGTCGCCTTCTGGCTTTGGCCTGGGTTGGCCGTCTTGTCGGGCGTCCAGGTCAGCTAGGAATATTCCGGCCGCATCTCGGGATTTCTTTCGTAGGGCTAGGCTGGTGTTGTCGCACTCTTCTGCGACTTCTCTGTCTCCGTGGATAGTGTCGATCGAGCCGTCGTCGGTTGTGAACTTCATGAGGAGGTATTTAGTAAAGATGACAGCAGAAAAGTCATTGATTGTTTTTCTTCCGAGAATGACGATGTAGGCTGTGGAGTCTTTGAGGACCACGAATTCGGCTAGGATTGTCTTCCTTTGGTTACCTGTCCCTATGGTGATGGGGAGGGTGATCGAGCCGTCTGGTTTAAGGAAATTATCTCCGAGTCCCGTGACACCGTTGCGGTGTGTTTGGAGGTTGTCGTTGTGGAGTTCGAGCTTGTCGAAGGCTCCTCGGAAAAGGATGTTTGAGTCTGCCCCGGTGTCCACCAGTATCCTTCGTACTAGTCCTGTTCCGATCGTTGCTGAGATGACGAAAGGGGTGTCTTCAGCCGAGGTGCCGTGCTGGCAATCCTAGGGTAGGATGGTTATCGTATTGTCGGCCAAAGTGGTAGGGGCTTGGTTTCTGACAGCCATGACCTTGAGATCTTTTTTCAGTGTTGATTTTGACTTGCCCGATATGTCTTTGCCTGTGATGACGTTTACTATGATGGTTGGGTCTTCCTCTGGGCTTTCCCTAGGGGGTTGTTTTTGCGCTCTTGGGTTGCGCCCTTCTCTTTCTGGCGACCTGTCTCTTTCTGCACGTTTTGGTTCTCTGATGATTTTGGCAAACTCTGGGAGCTTGCCGTCTCTTGTGGCTTGTTCGAGGGCATCTTTAAGGTCGAAACAGTCTTGTGTTCTGTGCCCGTAACCTCGGTGGTAGTCGCAGTAAAGGGTTTTGTTGCCGCCTGTTCTTTCTTTGAGTTGTCGGGCTTTTGGGATGATGCCTCGATCTGCAATCTGGTGGTATATCTCGATAATTAGTGCTGTCAGGGGCATGTAATTAGAGAATTTGCCGATTCTTGGTGGTCGGTTTGTGTTTGCCAGTTTGGGGTGGTCCCTTTGATTTTCTTTAGGTGGTGGGTTATGTCGGGGCGCCGAGTTGCTGTGTTGGGCGTTGCCGTGTTGCCGTTTATTGGCGGCGACGACTTGGCTGACTTCCTCGTCATTGATGTAATCTTTGGCGACGTTCTGGATCTCGTGCATGGTCCATACTGGTTTGGTGGTTAGGTGTTTGCGAAAGTCTTCGTTCATGAGCCCGTTGGTTAGGCAGAGGCTTGCGATGGAATCCGTGAGTCTGTCGACCGTTAAGCATTCGTCGTTGAAGCGGTCGAGGTATTTCCTTGTGGATTCTTCTTGTTTCTGCATGACCCCTAGTAGGCTGATGGGGTGTTTGGCTTTAGTGATTCTGGTCGTGAACTGGGTCATGAACTTTCGCGTTATGTCGTGGAAACTGGCTATGGATCCGTTTGGGAGGGCATTGAACCATTTGATTGCCGGTCTAACTAAGGTTACTGGGAAGGCCCTGCATCGGACCGCGTCGGCTGCTCCTTCTAAGTTCATCCTGGCCTCGAAGGCCGTTAGATGTTCCTGGGGATCTTTGGTTCCGTCGTACTTCATGTCGGTGGGTTTGTCGAAACCTTTAGGGAGTTTTGCTCTTAAAATCCTTTCTGTGAAAGGTGTGTCTAGGGGTGTTCAAAACCGATCCGGACCGAACTAAACCGATGGACCGAACCGAAAAAACCGAAAACCGAAATAACCAAAAACCGAAAAAACCGAAAAAAGTGATGTTTTGCTGTTTTTTGCGGTTCGGTTCGGTTAGGGTTTTGGTGGCAAGAACCGAAAACCGAACCGAACCGAACCGGTTCTTTCCAAAACCCTAAAAATTAAAACTGCCCCACCCTCCCCAAACGCGTTACCCTACCTACTTACCTTACCTTACCTTACTGCTGCTGTGCTGCGCGAGTCCCTCCCCCCATGGAAACCTAACCCCGCCCAAATCCCAGATCGGAGCCACCACATCTCGCCCACTCACCCAGACGGCCAGACCCCCCACGGAGCCAGCCTGAGCCACCCACCTCCTTGATACTCGAAGCCTTTCTCTTCCTCCATATCTCACCGCCTTCACTCCTTGAAACTCAAAGACGAAGCAAGCCTGAGCCACCCACCTACCGCGAAGACGAAGACGAAGACCCAGTCACCCACTGACCCAAGCAGCGTTTCTGGGTTCTGCAGGGTCACCTCACCACCT
>NW_015495865.1:0-155 GCF_000816755.2 Arachis ipaensis
AATGAAAGGGGGTTTAGTGAGTCATAGCTCTGAATTCAATTACAAAGATATGAAAACTAGCTAAAAGTGAAAGTAAAGTCCCTCCTAACTTAAATTCTATCCTATTTATACACTTTCTATATTGAGCTTCTGTTGTGTTTCTTGGGCTTTGAGGC
>NW_015495865.1:6164-21486 GCF_000816755.2 Arachis ipaensis
CATGCCACACCAAACTCCTCAAAGGATACACACCAATCCAAGGGAGATAAGAAGAATAAAAACACAGAAATTTTAGATGCCATTCGTGAACAGCAGGATCACCTCAAGTAGCTCGAACAAGAAGCTGAACGTCAGTGCGAAGCCGAACGAGATCGCCGGAGAAAAACAAGACGGCGACGAGAGCTGGAAGACAAACTTTTGAAGCTCGAAGCCGACCTCAAAACTAAAATCGCTTGGTCTAACTGCGAAGATAGCCCCCACAAGGACCAAGACCCGTTCACAAAAGAAATCATGAAGGCTAAAGTCCCGAAGGACTTCAAAGCCTCTGACATGACCCCATACGATGGTACGTCCGACCCAAGTCATCACCTCAGCAACTTCAGAAGCCGGATGTACCTTACAGAGCCTCAGACACAACCTCTTGCAAAGCCTTCCCGACCACCTTAATCAAAATGACGATAAAGTGGTTCGACAGCCTGCTACCAAGGTCGACCACAAACTTTGATGACCTCACCAAGAAGTTTTTAGCCAGGTTCTCCATCTTGAAAGACAAAACCAAGCACGCTCCAAGCCTGCTAGGGATTAAACAAGGAGATCGGAAAAGCCTCTGCAGTTACATGGAAAGATTTAATAAAGCATGCCTCGACATACAGAATCTCCCTACAGAAGCAGCAATTTGATGAACCCCAATTTTAGGGTTTATTTTGTGTAGAATTTGGAGGGTTCTATCAACATTCTATCACACTTATCCATATAAAATGAATGGTTGTTGTGTCTTCTTCCAAATTTTGCTTAATGATTGAAAACATGCTTTTTAGGCCCTAAATAAACAATATTTTAATCTCTCTCTATTACCATTCGATGCTGTGAATCGTTTGTTGAGTAATTTCAGAGTTTATAGGGGCAAGAATGGTCTAGAAGAGAGAAAGGAAGCATGCATAAGTGGAAGGAGCATAAAAAATGGAGCTTTGGAGCATTGGCATCGACGCGCACGCGAAGCCGACATGCACGCATGGGAGCCTGAATTTGGGATTGGCGTGAAATGTAGACGCATATGCGTGGCTGGGCAGAATTCTCATCCATGCGTACGCAGGCCTGACGCGTACGCGTGGATTGCAAAAACCCAGACGACGCGTACGTGTGATGCTCGGCACGTGACTTCTTTAGTGAAATCGTGACTGGCGACTTCTGAGGAGCTTGAGGCCCAGTTTTGAGCTGAATTTTAGAGGGAAAAAACCTTAAAGGACCAAGGATTGAAGGGAATTCACATTATTACACACATTTAGATATTTTGGTAGTTAGTTTGGAGTTCATGTTTCTAGAGAGAGAAACTCTAACTTCTCTCTAGGTTTTGGCTTTCTCAATTCCAATTTCACTTGGATCCTTTGGTTAGATCTGAATTTAATTTCAATTCTACATTGTTCTAGTTTGTAGATCTCACTCTTCTACTCTCAATTTAGTGTTCTTATTACTCTAGCATTGTAGATCTTAGATTTGGATCTCGTTACTTTGATTTCTATTAATGCATTGAGGAATTTCATGTTCATTGTTATGAATTACTTTATTGTTGTTGATTGCTTGTATTAGATAGCTTGAATTCAAATTCTCTTCTCAATTTCACAATGTTTTTCATTCTTGTTCACCAAATATTTGAGAAAATGTCAACTATAGCTATGGAGTAGATTTTCACTCTTGGCTTAGGGGTTGGATAATTGGAGACACTTGAATTGTCAAAGCCTTTTGTTAATTGATATTTGGAAATTGCTAATTGATTTGAATGACATTAACTCTAGTCTTTCCTTAGGATTTGACTAGGACTTGTGGACTCAAATTGATTATCTCCACTTTACTTTCCTTCATAGTTAGAGGTTAACAATGTGGAGCAATGACCAATTCTTATCACAATTGTTGGAGTAATGAGGATATGAATTCCAATTCCTAACCCTAGCCAAGGCCTTTACATTGATTGATTGTCATTCACTCTTGTTTGGTTCAATTTCTAGTGTCCCTTAGCCTACTTGTTATTTATTCATTGCTTTTATGCAAGTTTGTTTACATTTCTCGTATTCAACTTCAAACAACCAGAGAACTCCTAACCAATGATGTGCATCCTAGGGCAACTCCTAGGGAGAACGACTCGGGACTACTACTCTCGGTTATTGATTTTGAATTGTGGACACACATTTTCTATGTTTGATGTGTTATAGCTTGTTGTTTTAGACTATACTCACGACATAATCCTATTGGACAATTCTATACCGACAAAATATAGCTCATCAAAATGGCACCGTTGCCGGGAAAGGACCCTTATTAAACAATTATGGGACTCATCAACGGTCTGCGGGAAAGACCCTTTAGCCATTCCATATCCAAGAAACACCCAACATCCCTTAACAAGGTACAAGAATGGGCGGAAAAGTACATCAATATGGAGGAGAACTCCCGATTAGGAGAAGCCTCAAAGACCAGATTCTCCTACCCACTTCGGGACAAAGATAAAGAGTCCAGGAAAAAGAAGACCAACCTACTGAGAAACCCAGAAAGTACCACAACTACACCCCTCTCCGGGTGTCCCTGATATGCAATATTGAGAAAATCCCACCCCCTCGCCCAATTAAACACAAGAAAGGAGGAAGTCGGACAGAGTATTACGAGTACCACCAAATCTATAGGCATCCTACCAATGAATGCTACGACCTGAAGAACGTCATAGAAAAATTGGCACGAGAAGGGAGACTAGATCGATTCTTAGCCAATAGAACGGACGAACCAAAAAAGAGAAGAAGGGATGAAGAGAGCGAACGAGCTGAATGTCCCCCTCACACCCCTGAGAGACATATTCACATGATAAACGGAGGATTCGCAGGAGGAGAGATCTTTAAGTTATCCCACAAAAGACACCTTAAAAAGGTGTACCATGTCGGACGACAGGACAGGTCGGTCGACCTCCCCGCTATTACCTTCACTCAAGAAGACACCACAGGCATTATCCCGGGGCATGATGACCCGTGGTCATTACCATCATACTCGCCAATGCCAATCTCCACCGAACACTGGCAAACCAAGGAAGCTCTACGGATATCCTGTTCAAATCCGCTTTCGACAAGCTCAGCCTACAAGAAAAAGAGCTCAGAGCATATCCTAATAGCCTATTCGGGCTCGGAGATACCCCAATCCAACCACTTGGGTACATCCCACTACACACAACCTTCGAAAAAGGAACACGGTCTAGAACGTTAAGTATAGACTACATCGTAGTCGACATGAGCTCCGCATACAATGCCGTCATAGGCTGGACAACGGTAAAGCAGCTCGCCGCGATGGTCTCCACTCCACACCTATGCTTGATGTTCCCAACACCAGAAGGGATCGCCACTGTAAAGGGAGACCAAAAACTCACGCGATGCTGTTATAACGAAAGTCTGAACCTTAAGGGTGACCCCAGAGGAAAAGAAGCCAACACTATTGAACTCGGGGGAACTCGAGCTCGCGAAGAACTTCGGCCCCAATCGGAAGGTGAGAACGATGAAGTTTAGATTGGAGATACCCAAGACAAAACAACAAACATAGAGGCGAACCTAAAAGGAGACTTAAAGGAGCTGCTGACAAAGTTCTTAAGGGCGAATTCTGACCTATTCGCCTGGAAGGCCGCCGACATGCCTGGTATTGATCCCGGACTAATGTGCCATAAATTGGCAGTATACCCTAGATCTCGACCAGTACGACAGAAACGTAGAAAGCTCTACCCAAAAAGATCGCAAGCTGTGGAGGAATAGGTACAAGCCTTATTAGAAGCAGGGTTTATAAGGGAGGTCAAGTACCCATTATGGCTGGCCAATGTCGTACTGGTCAAAAAGTCAAATGGAAAGTGGCGGATGTGCACTGATTACACCGACCTCAACAAAGCCTGCCCAAAAGATCCCTATCTACTCCCGAATATAGATACCCCCAGTCGATGCCTCATCAGGATACAAGTACCTTTCCTTCATGAACGCCTACTCAGGGTACAACCAAATACCGATGTATCAACTCGACCAAGAGAAAACCTCGTTCCTAACTCCAAGGGCAAACTACTGCTACGTAGTTATGCCATTTGGACTCAAGAACACAGGGGCTACATACCAGAGATTGATGAATAAAATTTTTGCCAACCACATCAGAAAACTGATGGAGGTCTACGTCAACGACATGTTGATAAAGACACAAAAAGAAGAAGCGTTACTACTCGACCTCGCTGAAGTGTTTGACACTATAGAAAAGCATGGGATGAGGCTAAATCCCGCAAAGTGCACTTTCGCGGTAGAGGCTAGCAAATTCTTGGGCTTCATGCTCACCCAGAGAGAGATTGAAGCAAACCTAGATAAATGTCAGGCCATACTCAGCATGAAAAGCCCAACTTGTATCAAGGAGGTACAACAGCTCAACAGAAGACTGTCGGCTCTGTCTAGACTCCTAGCTGGATTGGCCTTAAGATCTCTTCCTTTCTACGCAACATTAAGGAAAGGAAAGAGGTTTGAATGTACCCCAGAATGTGAACAAGCCTTCCAAGACTTCAAGACATTTTTGGGACAGCCACTCATCTTAACTCCACCCCGGTAAAGAGAAGAATTAACCCTTTACCTCGCCGTGGGAAATCAGGCAATAGCCTCAGCCCTAGTCAGGGAGGATGAGAACGGACAACAGCCCATCTACTTTATCAGTAAGGCTTTACAAGGGGCTGAACTAAACTATCAAAAGATAGAGAAGTTTGCCTACGCCCTCATACTCACCTCTTGACGACTCTGACCATACTTTCATGCGCACACCATCAGAATACGGACTAACCAACCCAAAAAAGGCATCCTACAAAAAATCGACTTAGCTGGAAGAATCCTACAATGGGCAGTGGAGTTGTCCGAATTTGACCTTAAGTACGAAACTCGGACAGCTATCAAGTCGCAATACCTGGCTGACTTCATCGCAGAGTACACTGACACCCCAGGCACTCCCGCTAACTGGAACCTCTATGTTGACAGCTCATCAAATAAAGCCGGAAGTGGAGTGATGCACCACTATTTCGTGGTACATTTTGTACTTAATTGAGTGAATTTTATCCACTAAACTCACACTTATTCATATAATTCGCATGTTTTACATTTTCCTTCCAAATTCTGTGCTATGATTGAAAACATGCTTCTTTGGCCTTAAAATTGTTAATTATTAATCCTCTCTCATTACCATTCGATGCCGTGATCTGTGCGTTAAGTGTTTTCAGGCTTTATGGGGCAGGAATGGCTTAGAAGATAGAAAGAAAGCTTGCAAAAATGGAAGAAACACAAGAAATAAAGGAGACAATAAGCAAGGATCGACGCGTGCGCGTACCTGACGCGTACGCGTGAATTGGAGTTTGCACAACGACGCGTGCACGTACTTGATGCGTGCGCGTGACTAGCGCAGAAGACAAGCGACGCGTACGCGTGACTGACGCATACGCGTGACACGCGCTACCTGCAGAAATCGCAGAAAATGCTGGGGGCGATTTTGGGCAGAGTTTGGACGCAGTTTTCAGCCCAAAAACGCAGACTAAAGCCAGCGGACAAGCAGAGACTCGACACTTCTGATTATTCACAATTTAGGGTTTAGATGTATTTTTCTAGAGAGAGAGGAGAGCCTCTCTCCTCTCTCTAGGTTTTAGGATATCTCTTAGTTTTAAGTTTATTTCTTCTCAATTCCAGGTTCAATGTTCCTTTAATTTAATTTCTCTTCTACTTTTATTTATTCTAGGATTCTAGTTTATTTATTTTCCCAATTTAGTTTATGAACTCCATGTTAGATTTGATTTCTTTGTTTAATGCAATTTGAGGTATTTCATATTTATGATTTTAATTTATCTTTTTACATTCTTAGCTTGAATTGATTAATTGGAGATGCTTGAGTTATCAAACTCCTTTGTTGACTGATAATTGGAATTTGTTGGTTGGTTTGGATCCCTCTAAAGCTAGTCTTTCCTTAGGAGTTGCCTAGGACTTGAGGAATCAATTTGATTAGTCCACTTGACTTTTCTTTATTTAGTAAGGATTAACTAAGTGGGAGCAACGAACAATTCTCATCACAATTGATAAGGATAACTAGGATAGGACGTTTAATTCTCATACCTTGCCAAGAGTTTTCTTAATTATTAATTTATTTTCTTGCAATTTACTTTTCTTGTTCCTTATTCAAAAACCCCAAAAAGACAAAACCTCATAACCAATTATAAGTACACTTCCCTGCAATTCCTTGAGAGACGACCCGAGGTTTAAATACTTCGGTTATTAATTTTATTGGATTTGCTTTAGTGACAAACAAGTTTTTGTACGAAAGGATTATTGTTGGTTTAGAAACTATACTTGCAACGAAAATTTATTTATGAATTCTTTACTAGCAAAAATCCGTTCGTCAAAATGGCGCCGTTGCCGGGGAATTGCAAACGTGTGCCTTATTATTGGTTATTGTAAATAATCTTGCTTTTTCATTTCTTTGTTAGTGTTTCTAGTTTTAGGAGTTTATTTTTATTTATTTTTATTAGTTTTTATTTCTCAGACTACTATGAATTCTCACCCCTTTTGCTATGAGTGACGAGGGAAAAATTGATTCCACACAAACTCACCGGCAAGTGTACCGGGTCGCATCAAGTAGTAATAACTCACAAGAGTGAGGTTGATCCCATAGGGATTGATGGATCAAGCAACTTTAGTGAGGTGATTAGTTTAGTCAAGCTAACAGTGATGAATCGAATGAAATTGAAGCAATAGAATGTAAATTGTAGGAATTATAAATTGCAGGAAGTAAATTTGATAGAATCTTAAAGAGCAAGAAAAGTAAATTAGAGCAAATGTAAAGGGAAATAGGTGCAGGGAATTAAATGAAGCAATAAATCATGACTTAGAGCAATTGCAGAAAATTAAACTTGTAGGAAGAGTAAATCAGATTGAATCAAGAACAGAAATGTAAAGTTGCAGAATGTAGATTTGCAAAAAAGTAAATCAAGCTCAAGGGAAACGAAAATGTGAAAGTGCAGAAGAACAGAATTGCAGGAAGATGTAAATTTCATAAACTAAATTGAATTCAATACTTGAAATGTAAAGTGCAGAAAAAGAAATGTGTATCAAAGAGAGTCTTCTATTCTATCCTACTCCTACTCCTATTGCTCTCTAGCAGAGCCAGCCTTTTCTAATGAAATAAAATTGATGCCTTTATATAGGCTTTACAAAGTGAAAATGAAATTGAAATTGAAAATAAATTATAATTCAAATGAAATTCCTATTCTAATTATTTCTTGTGCCTTTGAGTCATGTCCAATGGGCTTTTGTTGGTTTGGCCTTGAATGAGAGTGAATCCGGATGGTGTTCGCTTGGTTTAAGTGGATTATGATGCATTTGGTGCTCCCAGTGGAGCGTTAAGTTCACTTTGTGAACTCCACGTTCACTTTGCCTGCATGCTTCCTCACGTGCGCCTTTCTCACTAGCCAGCGTTCTCTTTGTGAATGCTGAGTTCACTTTTTTAGCGCTACACCTTGGGTGAGCACTCTTCCTTGTTAAAAGTCACGAAAACGTTGAAAAAGTGAGCGCTACGTTTGCTTCTTTGAGTGCTACCCTTGGTGCTCAATGTAGCCTTCTCTAGGAGCGTTGCCTTAGTGAACTCTAAGTTCACTTATTGAGCACTGGCTCTGTTGGTTGAGTGCTCTCCCTTGCCCAGGCTTGCAAGTCACGAAAAAGGTAGAAAAGTGAGTACCACGCTCACTTCCAAAGTGAACGCTAGTCTTGTTTGGCTATTGAGCGTGGTTTTTGGACCTTAAAGATGCCTATCACTTGTGCTTAAATTTCATGCCAAATATAAATTGTTATATATCATTGGAAAGCTCTAAATGTCATCTTTCTAACGCAACTGGAAGCGCATCAATTGGACATCTATAGCTCAAGTTATGGTCCTTTGAAGAAGGCATGCTCATGCTGTTCCGGAGGCCGAAAACGCTCAATTAGTGAGCGTGGCATTCACTTAGTGAGCACTGTTTGGAGGCCAAAGTTAATGCCAGCTTCTGAAACCAAAACTTAATGTTCACCCCCATACTATTATATATCATGGAAAAGCTTTGGATGTCTACTTTTCAATGCATTTGAGAGTGCAACATTTAATGCTCTACAGCTCACGTTATCCTCCTTGGAATGTGAAGAGGTCAGCTGGCCTTACTGCAGGTTGATACTATGTTCATCTATGCACTTTCGGGATAAGTTTTCTCCCTCAAATTTAGTGTCCACCATGCAGTGCCATATATGCTTGGAAAGCTCTAGATTCCTACTTTCCAATGCCACTAAAATCACCTCTTTTGGAGTTTTTTAGCTCAAGTTATTCTTGTTGGAGTGTGAAGAGGTCAGGGTTACAAATCCTCTTTGCTTAACTCAGAAGCCTCTTTGAGTTTGTTTCTAACTCTTTTGCCACCTTGGGAGTGTGATTCTTCCTTTAGTGCTTTTATTGCTTCTTTTTTTGTTATTTCCTACAAAATTTATAAAATCAAAAGATCAAAGAAATATACCATTTAAGCACAAAAGCATTCAATATTTAAGCACTAATCATCAATTTCTTGTATGAAGAAGCATAGAAAAACATGACATGATGGCATGTCATCACAACACCAAACTTAAACCTTGCTTTTCCCCAAGCAAGAAAAGAATCATGCAATAAAGATTGACAATCCAAGGTAAGAAGAATAGCAACTCAATGTTCATGGTTGGCTAGTTTTATATGTATGCCACAATCACAAAAGAAAGGTAAATGATTGATGCTTCTATCTAGCTCAATTTATAAAATCTTTTCCTTATATTTCTTCCTTGAAACAAGCTTTTGATTTTCTTATTGGCTTCTCCTTTTGGGTGCTTTTCCCCATGAGTTGATAACAAAGCTAGGACTCTAAATGCTTTGTTTTCAAGTATTACCACTTGATACACAAGCACCACAAGCATTTAATTATAGGTCCTTTTTAGCTAATTTGTTTTTTTCTTTACTCTCTAATCATTGATGCTCAGAGCCTTGAGCTTTGAGGGAGTGCATTTGTACTTGAGCCTAGCCTTGACCCTAAGTGTTTTGTTTTCAAGTTTTTTTCCTGATACATAAACACCACAAGTACTTAGCAAACGAATTGCCATTAGTACTCAGAGCCTTCAGCTTTCTCATTTTTTCCCTTTTTCTTTCTTGCCTTATTTGTATTTGCTTCCTTTAAGGTTTTCATGATTCCAAAAATTTCATAAAATGTCCTAGATGAAAACTTCAATTAAATAAAATCTAATGCAATTGAGCAACAATTAACCATACTAGCCTTCCAGTACTTGTATGCACATGCTAAGTTCTTCTTTAATTCCTTGTTTGTTTATAATCATGATACTTTACTGCTTTGAACTTTACAAAACTCAAGTTGGTAGTTATAGTGGCATAGCAATCTGTTACAAATCAAAATTCAGGCTATGCTTATTCATACACACATGTAAATAGAGAAGATAAAGACAATCATGCAATTTAAAGTGCTGGAAACAAATGAGAGGAAAAGGAACTTTACAACCTTGTAATTCATCTTCTCTATTGTTGTCATTTTTCTCCCATTCTTTCCCTTCTCCTACCAACTTCAGAATGCTTGCTCATCCTCAAGCAACAATTAGAATAGTGGCGATGGGGCTAAGATGGATCATGAGTGTTTTACACAATGAAATATTAGTAGTACATGTGTTTTAAGCAAGCAAAATTAAAGATAACCATCAAGGCACAGAGAATCAGAGACATTGTGATTGCAAAAATAAGAGGTTGTGCATGATACATTGCATAAAGAATGAGTGGCACACCAAACTTAGTGTGACACTTTCACTTGGAATTGATGCAAGTGTCCAGTAAAGATTGGAAGCAAATTTTGTTGCATAGCAACACCAAACTTAGAATGCAACCCTATGTCAATTTATTTGAACTAAAACTAAACAAAGGGAACTGTTATATGTTAAATACAATCACCAAGCAAAGAATCTGTCATGAATAAGGATTTCTTGGTGAGGTATTTAACAAAAACAGTTAAGGAGCAAAATAAATGAAAGCATAAAAAATAAAGAATTGACTAAATCAAAGATAACAATAAAAATGTTAAACCAAAAGAAAGATAACTTTGCAGAGGTATTATGATTCTGCAGACAAGTGGTGTTGCTGAATGACTTGCATAGAGAATTAAGTGGCACACCAAACTTAGAAACTTAGTGTGACACTTTTAATTTAGAATTGATGCAATCATCCATAGAGATTGAAAACAGATTGTTGCAGGCAACACCAAACTTAGAATGTAATCATATGCCAATTTATTGAAATTTAAACAAAGCAAAGAAAGAAAATAAACCAAGCAGAGAAATAAAATGTTACTAAGGTTGGGTTGCCTCCCAACAAGCGCTCTTTTAGTGTCATTAGCTTGACATGTTGTTCTTCACTTTCTTCCTCTTCTTCTAGTTTGTTAAGAGGAATGACCTCATGGGGAGAGATGAACCAGCTAGTGTCCCCCGTTTTGGTCTCTCCTCAGCAAGCTTTCTTTTGTAAGTTGCTTGTTTGAGATTTCTTGCTGGATCAGGGGTAGGATTGTTTGCAGTTGACCTTTTCTTGAATGTTGTCATTGGTATCTTGGTCACAATCCTCTCTTCGGTGTTCTTGTTGGTTGTCTTCACTTCTTGGATATCAATACTTGGTGGTTGTGTGATGGTTGGAGCATTATCTTCATCAAGAGCCTCTTGAATTGGTGGTTCCATCAGCCCTTCCTCTATGCACTTCTCTGCTTCAATTGAATGTGAATCTCCTTGATTGTCTTCCTCCATTTTTTCTTCATGATTTTCCATTAAGTCCTTTGGGAGGGAATCTTCATGTTCCATTGTCACTTCAATTAGCCTCTGCGGATATGGAATCCTTGGCTCATATACCTCCACCACCTCATTCTCCCTTGAAGTTTCACTTGATACAGGGACCTCTTCTTCCTCTTCTTCACTCACAGTTTGTTCTTCACCCTTAGCATTTGGCAATCCTGAATGTGTCCTCCTTTGCTCTAAATGCCATTCTATCTTCTTGAAGAGGAATTCTCGCTCTACCCAGAATTGCTTTTATTCTTCCAGGAGTTGTTCTTGTCTTTCTAATAATTCTCTGGACTTTTGAAGGGGATCTTCAATTGCTGGCTCAATAGATGAAGGCTGAGAGTGATTTTATGGATATGAGTGTATTGTGGTGAGTTTGTTTTGAGTGGTATGGAATGAATCTTGTGAATTATGGAATGGATTTTGTGAATGTTGAAATGAGTCTTCTGTGTAGTGAAATGAATCTTGTGGTTGGTGAGATGAGTTGTATGGATCTTGAGGGAGGCTTTGTGTTGAGGCAAAATCAAGTGATGAAAAATTTTCAATTAGAAAACTGGGAGGAGAGGTTGGACAATTTAGTATAAATGAATTGAAGGTTTGCTCAAATGATGATAGCTCTTGATATATGGAGTATGGCACATTGACTGCTCCCTAATTTTGATCCTCCCAAGCACAACTTGATGAAGAATTGTTGAATTCATCATCTTGTGGCATTGGGGGACAATTTTGCATGAATTCATTGAAAGCATAATCAAGAGATGATGTCTCTTACTGAATATCATATGGAGCATTAGAATTCCCTTCCCAGCCATAGTTTGTGTTAGTGTCATAACAGTATGATTCACTTTGTGGTTCTGGGAGGAAATTCCTTTCACTTGATTGTTCACACTCTTGTTGACATGCATAGACACCATGAGGATAATGACATAAATCATTTTGTGGTTCTGGACAATATCTCATGTGAATTACTTCATCATCTATCATTTTTCGGTGATATTCCCAGCCATCATTAGAATAATGACTTGAATCATTTTTGTGGTGGTGGAAAATATCCCATATGATTCTCTTGCTCATCTTGTAGTTCTGAAGCATATCTCCATTGATTGGAGTGCTCAGAATCTGTGATCTCTTGGTGATACTCCCAGCCACTACTAGAATAGTCAATTGGTGATGGTGAGTAATATCCCATAAAATTTGTTTGATCACAAGCTGAGTTGAACTCCATTTGAATTTTGTAAAACACATAACCAATGAAAATTGAAATTCATGTCACAGAAAAGAATTTCTTAGTGAGACAATAACTCAAACACCTTGATATCAACTTGAAACAGAAAATTAAAAGAACAAAAACAAAGAAATTGCTTAATCTAGACTTCTCACCCACTTAATCATTGTCGATCTATATCAATCCCCAGCAACGGTGCCAAAAACTTGATTAGGGAAAAATCGATTCCACACAAACTCACCGGCAAGTGTACCGGGTCGCATCAAGTACTAATAACTCACAAGAGTGAGGTCAATCCCACAGGGATTGATGGATCAAGCAACTTTAGTGAGGTGATTAGTTTAGTCAAGCTAATAGTGATGAATCGAATGAAATTGAAGCAATAGAATGTAAATTGCAGGAATTATAAATTACAGGAAGTAAATTTGATAGAATCTTAATGAGCAAGAAAAGTAAATTGCAGCAAATGTAAAGGGAATTGGGTACAAGGAATTAAATGAAGCAGTAAATTATGACTTAGAGCAATTGCAGAAAATTAAACTTGCAGGAAGAGTAAATCAGATTGAATCAAGAACAGAAATGTAAAGTTGAAGAATTTAGATTTGCAAAAAAGTAAATCAAGCTCAAGGGAAACGAAAATGTGAAAGTGCAGAAGAACAGAATTGCAGGAAGATGTAAATTGCATAAACTAAATTGAATTCAATACTTGAAATGTAAAGTGCAGAAAAAGAAATGTGTATCAAAGAGAGTCTTCTATTCTATCCTACTCCTACTCCTATTGCTCTCTAGCAGAGCCAGCCTTTTCTAATGAAATGAAATTGATGCCTTTATATAGGCTTTACAAAATGAAAATGAAATTGAAATTGAAAACAAATTACAATTCAAATGAAATTTTTATTCTAATTGTTTCTTGTGCCTTTGAGTCATGTCCAATGGGCTTTTGTTGCTTTGGCCTTGAAAGAGAGTGAATCTGTATGGTGTTGGCTTGGTTTAAGTGGATCAGGATGCATTTGGTGCTCTCAGTGGAGCGTAAAGTTCACTTTGTGAACTCCACTTTCACTTTGCCTGCATGCTTCCTCACGTGCGCCTTTCTCACTAGCCAGCGTTCTCTTTGTGAATGCTGAGTTCACTTTTTGAGCGATGCACCTTGGGTGAGCACTCTTCCTTGTTGAAAGTCACGAAAATGTTGAAAAAGTGAACGCTACGTTTTCTTCTTTGAGCGCTACCCTTGGTGCTCAATGTAGCCTTCTCTAGGAGCGTTGCCTTAGTGAACTCTAAGTTCACTTACTGAGTGCTAGCTCCTTTGGTTGAGCGCTCTCCCTTGCCTCGGCTTGCAAGTCATGAAAAAGGTAGAAAAGTGAGCGCCACGCTCACTTCCAAAGTGAACGCTAGTCTTGTTTGGCTATTGAGCATGGTTTTTGGGTCTTAAAGATGCCTATCACTTATACTTCAATTTCATGCCAAATATAGATTGTTATATATCGTTGGAAAGCTCTGAATGTCAGCTTTCTAACGCAACTAAAAGCACATCAATTTGACATTTTTAACTCAAGTTATGCTCCTTTGAAGAAGGCATGGTCATGTTGTTCTGGAGGCCGAAAATGCTCAATTAGTGAGCGTGGCATTCACTTAGTGAGCGTTGTTTGGAGGCCAAAGTTAACGCCAGCTTCTGAAGCCCAAACGTAATGTTCACTCCATACTGTTATATATCATTGGAAAGCTCTGGATATCTACTTTCCAATGCATTTGAGAGCGCATCATTTAAAGCTCTACAACTCAATTTATCCTCCTTGGAAGGTGAAGAGGTCAGATGGCCTTACTGTAGGTTGATACTATGTTCTTCTTTGCACTTTCGGAGTAAGTTTTCTCCCTCAGATTTAGTGTCCACCATGTAGTGCCATATATTCTTGGAAAGCTCTAGATTCCTACTTTCCAATTCCACTAAAATAACCTCATTTGAAGGTTTGTAGCTCAAGTTATTCTTGTTGGAGTGTGAAGAGAGGTCAGGGTTACAAATCCTCTTTGCTTAACTCAGAAGCCTCTTTAAGTTTGTTTCTAACTCTTTTGCCACCTTGGGAGTGTGATTCTTCTTTTAGTGCTTTTATTGCTTCTTTTTCTGTTATTTCCTACAAAATTTATAAAATCAAAAGATCAAAGAAATATACCATTTAAGCACAAAAGCATTCAATATTTAAGCACTAATCATCAATTTCTTGTATGAAAAAGCATAGAAAAACATGACATGATGGCATGTCATCAATGAGTTTGGTTACAATCAAGTTGCAGGAAGAGGAGATTACAATGGGAGCTTGGATCAAGGATGAGACAATCAAAGATGGGAGGAGTCACAAGGATTTGATCAACCCTCTTGGCAACAACCACCTCTAATGGACTATCAACAACCATTCTATGATGCATACTAAGACAACGGTTATGGTGGACCTCTCCATGACAATTGGTGCACGAAATTGTGATCATCAAAAATGGCGCCAAAGACTTGGTGCTCTCAAACGTGAATTGTCACAACTTCGCACAACTAACCAGCAAGTGCACTGGGTAGTCCAAGTAATAAACCTTACGTGAGCAAGGGTCGATCCCACGGAGATTGTCGGCTTGAAGCAAGCTATGGTCACCTTGTAAATCTTAGTCAGGCGGATTCAAATGGTTATAGAGAATTGATAATTAAAACATAATTAAAATATAAACTAGGATAGAGATACTTATGTAATTCATTGTTGAGAATTTCAGATAAGCGTATAGAAATGCTTTCGTTCCTCCTGAACCTCTGCTTTCCTGCTGTCTTCATCCAATCATTCCTACTCTTTTCCATGGCAAGCTGTATGTTGGGCATCATCGTTGTCAATGGCTACATCCCGTCCTCTCTGTGAAAATGGTCCAATGCGCTGTCACTGCATGGCTAATCATCTGTCAGTTCTCGATCATACTGGAATAGGATTTACTATCCTTTTGCGTCTGTCACTACGCCAGCACTCGCGAGTTTGAAGCTCGTCACAACCATCCCTTCCCGGATCCTACTCGGAATACCACAGACAAGGTTTAGACTTTTCAGATCTCAGGAATGGCCGTCCATGGGTTCTAACTTATACCACGAAGACTCTAATATCTCGGACTCGGGCCCCTGTATTAGATATCTAAGAGATACTCATTCTATCTCATCTTCATGTAGAACGGAAGTGGTTGTCAGGCACGTGTTCAT
>NW_015495865.1:32127-33616 GCF_000816755.2 Arachis ipaensis
GAGGGGATGTAGCCACTGACAACGGTGATGCCCTTGCATAAAGCCAGCCATGGAAAGGAGTAAGACTGATTGGATGAAGATTGCAGGAAAGCAGAGGTCCAGAGGAATGAAAGCACCTCCATTCGCTTATCTGAAATTCCTACCAATGAATTACATAAGTATCTCTATCCCTCTTTTATTATATCATATTCGAAAACACCATTATCACTTTATATCCGCCTGACTGAGATCTACAAGGTGACCATAGCTTGCTTCATACCAACAATCTCCGTGGGATTCGACCCTTACTCACGTAAGGTATTACTTGGACGACCCAGTGCACTTGCTGGTTAGTTGTATCGAAGTTGTGACAATTATGTATTGAGATCAGAGCACCAAGTTGCTCACGTTGCCGGGGATTGTTTGAGCCTGGACATCACAATTTCGTGCACCAAGTTTTTGGCGCCGTTGCCGGGGATTGTTTGAGTTTGGACAACTGACGGTTCATCTTGTTGCTCAGATTAGGTAATTTTCTTTTTGTTTTCTTTTCAAAAAAATTTTTCAAAAATATTTTCAAAAATCTCTCATCTGTTTTCGAAAAAAAAATAATAATAATAAAAATGTTTTCAAAAATTGGATTCAAAATTTTTAAGAATGAATTCTAGTGTTTCATGAAGCATGTGAAGCCTGGCTGGCTGTAAAGCCATGTCTATTCCTTTGGGAATGAGTATGTCAGGCATGTCATATCTAAATTACATGCTGAAGCTTGGCTGGCCATTGGCCATGTCTAGTGTTTTGGACCGGAGCTTTCATTGAAAGCTTGGCTGGCTAGTGAGCCATGTCTAATTCCTGGACTGAAGCTTTAGACTAAGAATGCAAGATTCCTGGAATTCATATTAAAAATTTTGGAATCCTTATTTTCCTTTTTTCAATTAATTTTCGAAAATTCAAAAAAAAAAAATTAGAAAATCATAAAAATCAAAAATATTTTTGTGTTTCTTGTTTGAGTCTTGAGTCACATTATAAGTTTGGTGTCAATTGCATGTGCATCTTGCATTTTTCGAAAATTCATGCATTGATAGTGTTCTTCATGATCTTCAAGTTGTTCTTGGTAAGTCTTCTTGTTTGATCTTGATGATTTTTTGTTTTGTGTCTTTTCATGTTTATCATATGCATTCTTGAATTCTTAGTGTCTAAGCATTAAAGAATTCTAAGTTTGGTGTCTTGCATGTTTTCTTTGCATAAAAAAAAATTTTCAAAATTGTTTCTTGATGTTCATCATGACATTCAAAGTGTTCTTGGTGTTCATCTTGACATTCATAGCATTCTTGCATGCATTCATTGTTTTGATCTAAAAATTTCATGCATTGCATATTTTTCATGTTTTTCATAAAAATTTCAAAAATCAAAAAAAAAAAAATATCTTTCTCTTTTTCTCTCATCAAATTCGAAAATTTGGATTGACTTTTTCAAAAATTTTTAAAATCAAGTTGTTGCCAATGAGTCAAAT
>NW_015495866.1:0-4824 GCF_000816755.2 Arachis ipaensis
GAGCTAACAACTTTGAGCTTAAGCCTCAGTTAGTCTCTCTTCTGCAACAGAATTACAAGTTCCATGGACTTCCACTGGAAGATCCACACCAATTCCTGTCAGAATTCTTGTAAATCTGTGACACTGTCAAGACCAATAGAGGTCTACAGACTTATATTCTTTCCCTTTACTGTTAGAGACAGAGCTAAAATATGGTTGGATTCTCAACCTAAAGAAAGCTTAGACTCTTGAGAAAAGTTGGTCAATGCTTTATTGGCCAAGTTCTTTCCTCCCCAGAAGATGAGAAAAATCAGAGTGGAAGTTAAAGCCTTCAGACAAAAAGAAGGTGAATCCCTCTATGAAGCTTGGGAAAGATACAAGCAACTAATCAGGAGATGTCCTTTTGATATGCTCTCATAATGGTCTATCTTAGGCATCTTCTATGATGGTCTATCTGAGATGTCCAAAATATCATTGGACAGCTCTACAGGTAGATCACTCCACTTGAAGAAAATGCCTACAGAAGCAAGATAACTCGTTGAGATGGTTGCAAACAACCAATTCATGTACACTTCTGAGAGAAACCCTGTGAACAATGGGGTCCCTTAGAAGAAAGGGGTTCTTGAAGTAGACACTTTGAATGTCAGATTGGCTCAGAACAAGATCTTGACCCAGCAGGTCAATATGATCTTTCAACATTTGACTGGAATGCAAGTTGCAGCTGGCAGCACTCAAGAAGCTTCCTCTGAAGGAGAAGCTTATGATCTTGACCAACCCACCATGGAAGAGGTGAATTACATGGGAGAACCCTATGGAAACACCTACAACCCCTCATGGAGGAACCATCCTTACCTCTCATGGAAGGATCAACAGAAGCCTTAGCATGGCTTCAATAATAATCAAGGTCGAAGAACCCAGAATAGGTTCAAGAACAAGCCATCATTACTATCTTCTCAAGGGAATACGGAGACTCCTAAGCAAAGCCTTTCTGACTTAGTCGCTATAGTCTCTAACCTCTCTAAGACCACTCATAGTTTCATAACTGAAATAAGATCATCCATTAGAAATTTGGAGGTACAAGTTGGTCAACTGAGCAAGAGAATCTCTGAGACTCCTCCTGACACTCTTCCTAGTAACACTGAAATAAACCCAAGAGAAGAGTGCAAGGCCATCACCACAGAGGATGAGGCCGAACCTGGAGAAACTCAAATGGCATTAAACACCAGTGAGGAAGACCTCACTGGGCGTTCAACGCCCAAGCTAGCACAGAAGCTGGCGTTGAACGCTAGTGAGGAAGCCCTCATTGGGCATTCAACGCCCAAACTGGCAGGGAATCTAGCGTTGAAGGCCAGTAAGGAAGGTCTTATTGGGTGTTCAACACCCAACTTGGCAAAGGAATTAGCGTTGATACCAGTGAAGGGATGCATGAAGGGCATTCAACGCCCAAAGAACCACCAGAACTGGCATTGAATGCCAGTACCTACTGAGTGTTCAGCACCCACTGAAGTCCCTATCCATGAATTAAAGGAAGCCAAGGCTCATGTAGAGACAATAGAGGTTCCCTTGCATGCACTCCTGCAGTGTATGAGTTCTGATGAATACTCATCCTCTGATGAGGATGAGGACACTAGGGAAGAGCAAGTTGCTCAGTACCTAGAAGCTCTCATAAAGTTGAATACTAAGTTATTTAGTACAAAACCTTTGGAGGAAGAACCTCTAGTGCTTACCAAAAAACTCAGTGCTTTGGTACACCAGAAGCTACCTTAAAAGCTTTCGGATCCTGGACGCTTCCTAATTTCTTGCACCACAGGCACCATGACCTTTGAGAAGGCTCTGTGTGACCTAGGCTCAAGTATAAACCTCATGCCACTCTCCGTGATGGAGAAGTTGGGAATCTTTGAGGTACAAGCTACAAATTTCTCACTGGAGATAACAGATAAATCAATGAAGAAAGTATATGGCTTAGTAGAGGATGTGTTGGTAAAGGTTGAAGACCTTTACATCCCTGCAAACTTTATAATCTTAGATACTGGAGAAGATGAGGATGAATCCATCATCCTTGGAAGACCTTTCCTAGCCACTGCCAATGCTATCATTGATGTAGCTAAGGGAGAACTGATTCTACAACTAGAAGAGGATCACATATTTTTCAAGATGCCTCGCCCCAACTCCCTCTCTGAAAAAAGAGAGATAACTATGCAACACTTAGTATTCCAACCATCTCTTTCAGTGCAAAGCTTTACTGAGCCCCTAAACATCAAATCTAAGTTCGGTGTTGGGCGGCCACCAACAAGCACTGAGAACAAAGGTACTAAGAAGAAAGTACCTAAAGGCTAGAAGGACAAGAAAGTCCCCACTAAAGGCCTCTCACCTGGTATGAGAGTTGTCTTCACCAAAAAACCAGTCATACCACATACAGTGAGTCGTGTCCTTTCTCTAGAGCATGTGGAGCTCATTCATGAGAAGATAGGAAGAAAGTTTACTGTAAGGAAAAAATTCTGAGCCCATATCACTCTCCGTGAGGAGCTAACCGTCAAGCTAGTGACGTTAAAAAAGTGCTTGTTGGGAGGCAACCCAACCTTATTTAGTTATTTCTATTTCCTCTAATTTCTTAAGTTTATTTTTTCTTTAGGTTCATGATCATGTGAAGTAGTCAGAATAGAGACAGAAAGGTTCATCAATGAAAACAGAACACTCTGGATAGAGTGTCTTGCTGGTGTTGAATGCCAGCCAGGAAGCATTGGCTGGGCATTCAACGCCCAAATTGGCAGGCTTGCTGGCATTGAACGCCAGCCAGAGGTAGAGACAAGGCGTTTAACACCCCAATTGATAGCATAGCTGGCGTTGAACGCCAGCCAAGAGCATAGTGTTGGGCATTCAATGCCCATGAAGAAAGGCAGGAAATCTAAATTCCCTAGCCTCTTAGGACTAATGGGTCCCACAGCATCTTTACCTACCCCACTTCTTTCCTCTTCTTTTTCACACTTTCCCATACACTTTTTTCTATAAACCCTAGCCCAATCACATCCATATCAGTTCCCCAAAACCATCATAACTCCCACAAATCCCACCCACTTCAAAAATCAAATTTCCCTCCCATTTACCCCACCCATGACCGAACCCTAACATAGCCCACTCCTATAAATACCCCCTCTTACTAACCCTTCATAAACACACTTCACACACTCTAAAGCCCCTTGGCCGAATTCCTTTTGTCCATCCACTCCATCTATTTTCTTCTTCTTCTTCTACTCCATTCTTCTCTTTTATTTATTTTTGCTCGAGGATGAGCAAAGCTTTTAAGTTTGGTGTGGGAAAAATGTTGCTTTTTGCTTTCCATTACCACTTATGGCATCCAAGGTTGGAGAACCCTCTAGAAAGAAGAAAGGAAAGGTCGTAGCCGCCACCTCTGAATCTTGGGAGATGGAGAGATTCATCACCAAATTCCACCAAGACCACTTCTCTGAAGTAGTAGAAGAGAAGAAGGTGATCCCTGAGGTCCCTTTTAGGCTTAAGAAGAATGAGTATCCGAAAATCCGAAGAGAGATCCAAAGAAGAGGTTGGGAAGTCCTAACCAATCCCATCCAAGAGGTTGGGATTTTAATGGTGTAAGAGTTCTATGCTAATGCATGGGTCATAAAAAATCATGACATTAGTGTGAACCCAAATCCCAAGAATTGGAGCACCATGGAGAGAATCTTGGACTTTAGTCCGGAAAGTGTGAGGTTGGCGTTCAACTTGCCTTTGATGCAAGGAGACCCACATCCTCACACTAGAAGAGTCAACTTTGATCAAAGACTGGATCAAGTGCTCTCAGGCATCTGTGTGGAAGGAGCACAGTGGAAAAGGGATTCCCAAGGCAAACCCATTCAACTAAGAAGGCTTGACCTCAAGCCCTTAGCTAGAGGATGGTTGGAATTCATCCAACGTTCTATCATCCCTACTAGCAATTGGTTAGAAGTGACCATTGACAGAGCCATCATGATTCATTGCATCATGATTGGGAGTGAGATGAAAGTACATGAGGTGATACCTCAAGAATTGTACAAGATAGTTAAAAAGTCTTCCACCAAAGCAAAGTTAACTTTCCCGTACCTCATTTGTCACCTATGCAATTCAGCTGGAATTGTCATAGAAGGAGAAAATTTCATTGAGGAGGACAAGCCCATCACTAAGAAGAGGATGGAACAAACTAGAGAGCATGCATATGAGCTTGTATGTGCAATTGCATTAGCAAGAAATCCCTGGGTCTCAAGGCTATTGGGATCAATTGCATAATTCTCTTGGAGAATTGAACACTAATATGGAGCAATTGAGATTGGAGCATCAAGAGCATTCCACCATCCTTAATGAAGTAAGAGAAGATCAAAGGGCTATAAGGGAAGAACAACAGAGACAAGGGCGTGACATTGAAGAGATCAAGCACTACATTGGATCCTCAAGAAGGAGTAGTGGCCACCATCACTAAAGTGGATTCGTTCTCTTAATCCCCTTTTCTTATGTTATTTTCCTTTTTTCTATTATCTTTTATTATCTGTTCTCTTGTTCTTATTGCATGATCATTTCTATCTATGTCTTAAAGTTATAAAATGTTTCATATATCTCTCACCTCACTTAAAAGAAAATTTTATTTGAAAAGAATTGAGAACTACATAAATTTTGAGTTTATCATAAGAATAGTTCAATTATCTTGATGTGGTGGCATTGCTTTTATTTTCTGAATGTATGAATGAACAGTGCATATATGAAATTGAAATTAAGAAAGTTGGCTCTTGAAAGAATGATGATAAAAGTGAAGTATTATTGGTAATCTGAAAAATCCAAAAATTGATTCTTGAAGCAAGA
>NW_015495866.1:11751-12817 GCF_000816755.2 Arachis ipaensis
AATATCTTGGAATAAGAATAAGCTTGAATTGAATAGAAAAACAATAGTACTTTGCATTAACTCATGAGGAACAGCAGAGCTTCACACCTTAATCTATGGGGTGTAGAAACTCCACCGTTGAAAATACATAAGTGATAATGGTGTTCATTGGCTTCGGCCCCAGAGGGGGAACCAGAATAACCAAGACATCGAATACAATAGTAAAAAGTCCTGTTTATACTAAACTAGTTACTAGGGTTTACAGAGATAAGTAAATGATGCAGAAATCCACTTCTGGGGCCCACTTGGTGTGTGCTTGGGCTGAGCATTGAGCTTTACATGTGTAGAAACTTCTCTTGGAGTTAAACGCCAGGTTGCAGCCTGTTTGTGGCGTTTAACTCTGGTTTGTAACCTGTTTCTGTTGTTTAACTTCAAAATAGAGCAGGAAGTTGGCGTTTGAACGCCAGTTTGCGTCGTCAAAAATCGGGCAAAGTATGGACTATTATATATTTCTGGAAAGCCCTGGATGTCTATGGTGCGGTTATTTTACAACCACACTTACTAACCGGCAAGTGCACCGGGTCGTACCAAGTAATACCTTACGTGAGTAAGGGTCGATCCCACGAGGATTAATGGACTAAGCAACAATAGTGTTTGATAGGCTTAGTTAGACAAACAAAAATTGGTGTTGAGATGCAGTATAAAAGAGATTAAACAATATAAAAAATATTGAGGAAGGGCAAGTAATTAAGTTGGGAATAATATACGGAGAAGGCAGTTAAGGCTTCAGAGTTATCTATTTTCTGGATTGACTTTTCTTATTAACTATTTAAATTATGCAAGATTTAATTCATGGCAAACTATTTATGACTAGACCCTAATTCCTTAGACCTTCCTAGTCTCCTCTAAAATTCATCAATTGCCAATTCCTTGGTCAATTAATTCCAATTAGAGGGTGATGATCGAATCCTAGTTTATATGCCACAAGAATCCTAATTATTCAAAGATAAAGGGATTATATGTCACGTATCCCATTAAATACAAACAATTAGAAATTCAGGATAATATGTTTTCAAGCTATTGTTCA
>NW_015495866.1:21864-26479 GCF_000816755.2 Arachis ipaensis
TCAGCTTTGCTAGAGTCCCCAATTAGAGGTGTCTAGGGTTCTTAAGCACACTCTTTTTGCTTTGGATCACGACTTTAACCGTTGAGTCTCAAGCTTTTCACTTGACACCTTCACACCACAAGCACATGGTTAGGGACAGCTTGGTTTAGCCGCTTAGGTCAGGGTTTTATTCCTTTAGGCCCTCCTATCTATTAATGCTCAAAGCCTTGGATCCTTTTTACCCTTGCCTTTTAGTTTAAAGGGTTGCTGGCTTTTTGCTCTTGCCTTTTTGTTTAAATAGCTCTTAGCTTTTTCTGCTTGCTTTTTCTTTTTCTTTCTTTTTCTTCTATTTTCGCCATTTTTTTCGCAAGCTTTTGATTTTTCACTGCTTTTTCTTGCTTCAAAAATCAATTTTATGATTTTTCAGATTATCAATAACATTTTTCCTTTTTCATCATTCTTTCAAGAGCTAACAATTTTAACATTCATAAACAACAAATTCAAAAAATATGCATTGTTTAAGCATTCATTCAGAAAACAAAAAGTATTGTCATCACATCAAAATAATTAAACTAATTTCAAGGAAGAATTCAAAACCAAGTACTTCTTGTTCTTTTGTAATTAAAACATTTTTCATTTAAGAAAGATGATGGATTCATAGGACATTCATAGCTTTAAAACATAGACACTTAGACACTAGTGATCATGTAATAAAACACAAACATAAATAAACATAAAGCATAGTAGATGAAAAACAAAAAAAATAAAGAACAAAGAAATTAAAGAACGGGTCCACCTTGGTGATGGTGGCTAGTTCTTCCTCTTGAAGATCTTATGGAGTGCTTTAGCTCCTCAATGTCTCTTCCTTGCCTTTGTTGCTCCTCCCTCATAGCTCTTTGGTCTTCTCTAATTTCATGGAAGAGGATGGAATGCTCTTGGTACTCCACCCTTAGTTGTCACATGTTGGAACTCAATTCTCCTAGGGAGGTGTTAATTTTCTCCCAATAGTTTTGTGGAGGAAAGTGCATCCCTTGAGACATCTCAGGGATTTCATGATGAAGAATTTCCTCATGCTCTTGTTGAGGTCCACGAGTGGGCTCTCTTGTTTGCTCCATCCTCTTTTTAGTGATGGGCTTGTCCTCTTGGCCACAACTTCATAGAAGTGGTCTTGATGGACCCTTGAGATGAATCTCTCCATCTCTATGACTCAGAGGTGGAAGCTTTTGCCTTCCCTTTCCTCTTTCTAGAGGTTTCTCTGACCTTAGGTGCCATAAATAGTTATGAAAAAATAAAAATCAATGCTTTTACCACACCAAACTTAAAGTGTTTGCTCGTCCTCGAGCAAAGAAGAAAGAATGGAGGAGAAGAAGAAGAAAATGGAGGAGATGGAAGGTGAAGGTGAATTTGGCCAAGGGGGTATAAGGTGTTTGTGATGTGTGAAATTGAAGGAGGGATGAGGGGTATATATAGGAGTAGGGGGAAGAGATATGGAGGTGATTGGTGAAGGGTATTTGGGGAAGAGTGTTACGAAAAGGTGTGAAGAAGAGAGAGAGAGTGAGTTGAGGTTGGTGGGGATCCTGTGGGGTCTACAGATCCTGAGGGGTCAAGGACTTAGCATCCCTACTCCATTTAGGCGTGTAAATGCCCTTAGAGTGCAATCCTGGCGTTTAACGCCAGATGGCTACTTGTTTCTAGCGTTTAACGCCAGTCTGGTGCTTGTTTCTGGCATTAAACACCAGACTGTAGCCTGTTTCTGGCATTTAATGCCAGACTGATGCTTCTTTCTGGCGTTAAATGCCAGTTTGATGCTTCTTACTTATCCTCCAGGGTGTGCTGTTTTTAATGCTGTTTTTTATTATGTTTTTGATTTTTCAATTGTTTTTGTGGCTTCACATGATTATCAACCTTCAGAAAACATAAAATAACAATGAAAAATAAATAGATATAATTAAATAACATTGGGTTGCCTCCCAATAAGCACTTCTTTAATGTCAATAGCTTGACAGTGAGCTCTCATGGAGCCTCACAGATAATCAGAGCAGGGTTAGGGCCTCTCAACACCAAATTTAGAGTTTGGTTGTGGCCTCCCAACACCAAACTTAGAGTTTGAATGTGGGGGTTTTATTTGACTCTGTATTGAGAAAAGCTTTTCATGCTTCCTCTCCATGGTTATAGAATGAGAACCTTGAGTTTTGAATACAAGGTAGTCCTCATTCAACTTAAGGACCAACTCTCCTCTGTCAACATCAATCACAGCTTTTGCTGTGGCTAGGAAGGGTCTGCCAAGGATGATGGATTCATCCTCATCCTTCCCAGTGTCTAGGATTATGAAATCAGCAGGGATGTAAAGGCCTTCAACCTTCACTAGCATGTCCTCTAGTAGTCCATAAGCTTGTTTCATTGATTTGTCTGCCATCTCTAGTGAGATTCTTGCAACTTGTACCTCAAAGACTCCCAGTTTCTTCATTACAGAGAGTGGCATAAGGTTTATCCCTGACCCCAGGTCACACAAAGCCTTCTCAAAGGTCATGGTGCCTATGGTACAAGGTATGAAGAATTTTCTGGGATCCGGTTTCTTCTGAGGTAATGTCTGCCTTATTAATGCATTCAATTCATTGGTGAACAAGGGGGTTCATCCTCCCAAGTCTCAGAACCAAATAACTTGGCATTCAGCTTCATGATTTCTCCTAGATATTTAGTAACTTGCTCTTCAGTGATGTCTTCATCCTCTTTAGAGGAAGAATATTCATCAAAGCTCATGAATGGCAGAAAAAAGTTTAGTGGAATCTCTATGGTCTCTATATGAGCCTCATATTTCTTTGGTTCCTCAAAGGAAAACTCCTTTCTGTCCAGAGGACGTCCCATGAGGCTTTTCTCACTGGGACCAACGTCCTCCTCACTCTCTCCAGGTTTGGCCATGTTGGTCATGGTTATAGCCTTGCACTCTCTTTTGGAATTTTCTTCTGTATTGCTTGGGAGAGTACTGAGAGGAGTTTCAATAATCTTCTTACTCAGCTGACCCACCTGTGCCTCCAAATTTCTAATGGAGGACCTTGTTTCATTCATGAAACTTAGTGTGGTCTTGGATAGATCAGAGACTATGGTTGCTAGGCAAGAATGGCTCTGTTCAGAATTCTCTGTCTGTTGCTGAGAAGATGATGGAAAAGGCTTGCTATTGCTAAACCTATTTCTTCCACCATTATTATTGAAGCTTTGTTGAGGCTTCTGTTGGTCCTTCCATGAGAAATTTGGATGATTTCTCCATGAAGGATTATAGGTGTTTCCATAGGGTTCTCCCATGTAATTCACCTTTGCCATTGCAGGGTTCTCAGGATCATAAGCTTCTTCTTTAGAAGATGCTTCTTTAGTACTATTGGATGCAGCTTGCAATCCATTCAGACTCTGAGAAATCATATTGACTTGCTGAGTCAATATTTTGTTCTGAGCCAATATGGCATTCAAAGTATCAATTTCAAAAACTTCCTTTTTTTGAGGCGTCCCATTGTTCACAGGACTCCTTTAAGAGGTGTACATGAACTGGTTATTTACAACTATTTCAATGAGTTCCTGAGCTTCTGCAGGGGTTTTCAGATGAAGAGATCCTCCTACAGAATGGTCCAGTGACATTTTTGACAACTCAGACAGACCATCATAGAATATACATATGATGCTCCATTCTTGAAGCATGTCATTAGGACACCTTTTGATCAATTGCTTATATCTTTCCCAAGCTTCATAGAGGGACTCACCTTCCTTCTGTTTGAAGGTTTGGATTTCCACTCTAAGCTTGCTCATCTTTTGAGGTGGAAAGAATTTGACCAGGAAAGCACTGACCAGCTTTTCCTAAGAGTTCAGGCTTTCCTTAGGTTGTGAATCCAACCATGTTCTAGCTCTGTCTCTTACAGCAAAAGGGAAAAGCATAAGCCTGTAGACCTCAGGATCAACTCCATTGGTCTTGACAGTGTCATAGATTTGCAAAAATTCAGCTAAGAACTGATGAGGATCTTCCAATGGAAGTCCATGAAACTTGCAATTCTGTTGCATTAGAGAAACTAATTGAGGCTTAAGCTCAAAGTTGTTTGCTCCAATGGTAGGAATTGAGATGCTTCTTTCATAGAAGTTAGAAGAGGGTGCAATAAAGTCACCAAGCATCTTCCTTGCATCTCCACCATTGTTATTGGGTTTGGCCATGTCTCCTTCTTTTTTCAAAAATTTCTGTCAGGTCCTCTCTAGAGGGTTGTACTTTAGCTTCTCTTAGTTTCCTCTTAAGAGTCCTTTCAGGTTCAGGATTAGCTTCAATAAGAATGTCTTTATCCCTGTTCCTACTCATATGAAAAAGAAGAGAACAGAAAAGAAGATGAAACCTCTATGTCAAAGTATAGAGATTCCTTTATGTGAGTAGAAGAAGAGAAGAATAGAAGAAGGAGAAGAGGAAAATTCGAACACAGAGAAGAAGAGGGGGTTTGAATTTTGAGTGGAAGAGAAGTGTTAGTAGATAAATAAATAAATAGAAAGAGATGAGAGAGAGAATTTCGAATTTAAAAAGAATAAAAGGAAAATATTTTTGTTTTTATTTTAATTATTAGTTAGAATTTGAAAATTAAAAAGAGAAATAAAATTAAATTAAAATTTAAAA
>NW_015495867.1:0-6666 GCF_000816755.2 Arachis ipaensis
ACTTTTTTCGTGCTTTCCTGCTAGTTAGGGTTTTGACTGCTGATATTATCTTCTGCTTGTATCTTCTTGGTTTGCGCCTTTGATGATTTCCATTTTAAAATGTTGAACCGTCTGATTTTGAGAGAAGGTTGTGCCTTTGATGATTACTTCTTTGCATGTTTAGATGTTTGATATTTTCTGATGATTTTACGATTTTCTTCTTGGAGTGTTGCTTGTTGGAAAAGGGTTCTTTGCTGAGAGTTTTGTTGGGATGTAGCCTTGTAGATTTTCTGAGTCCTTATTCTGTCACTGCCTCCAAAGGATGCCCCTAGACCTTGGGTTGTGTCCTGGGGTTTTCTTTTGCTATTGTGTCTGTTTTCATCCGAGCTGTTTTCTTTGTTATGCCCGAGTTGTTTATTTTAGTAATCCTTCTCTCTTTTTCTTTGCTGTAGGACTAGTTGATCATGTCTTCTCGCAAAAATATTGTTGATACATCTTCCAAGGTCCCTGAGGGTATGTCCGACTGGTTGGATTCCCTCGTCCTGATGTGTATTTCCATAGTTAATTCTGAGTATATTGTGGAGCTTAGAAAACATCACCGGGTCTGTAGTAGTAGGGATCAGGAGAAAAACTATGAATTGGTGGCGCCTGACTCTGACAAAAGGGTTTGCTTTCCTTCTCTGACCCATGGGGAACGCCCCTTCTTTTATGTGTACGGCTTCTTTTCAGCCAAATGAACATCACCCTTCCTTTCACCTTCTTTGAGACCGACTTGTTGTGGTCGTGTAATGTAGCTCCATCCCAGCTCCATCCGAACTCGTGGGGCTTTATCAAGTTCTTTCAGTTTCTTTGCCAAGAATTTGATGTCAAACCTTCTCAAACTCTCTTACTTTACCTCTTTGTGTTGACCAAACCTGGGACTACCAAAAAGAAAGCTTTTTGGATTTTTTTCAGGTCTACACAAGGACACAAAGTTTTTTCTATGTATGATGAGTCTTTTAGGGGTTTTAAGAATTACTTTTTAAGGTCCGAGCTATTGAAGGAGCTCAGCCTTTCTTTTTGGATGAGAATGGCATGCCCAGTTTTCATTTAGAATGGCAAAAGAATGTAGTGGTGTCTAGATATACTTGGGAGATATTGGATGAAATTGAGCAAGCCTTTGTAACTATGTTGGAAGAGAACTGGAGGCAGCCTCCCCATCTTGATACAAAGAAATTCCTAGGAAATTCCTCTCTTCTCCGAGCTGAGCTAGGTAGTGGTCGACTTCTTTTGTATTTGTTGTGCTTGTTTATTTTTGTCGAGTTCATTCCTTTCCCTTCCTATTTGTAACTCGGTTTCTTTTTGTAAGTTGTTTTCAGAGATGATTAAAAACAATGACTCTATGAGGCCCTTTAAGAAGGCGAGAAAGGCCACTGCCGCCCAGAACATCTCGGCAAAAGCTGCAGGGGAAGGATCTTCTCAAATTCCTCCTAAGAAGCCAATCTTGAGCTCTACTGGGCCGAGGAGGATGATTCCAACTCTTCAGGTCCATTTAGTTGATCCTCCCCCGACTTCTGTTGCTACTTTTTCTACTTTTGGCCTTTCTCCAAAAAGATAGAGGACTGTCGAGCCCTTCAATTTGGATGCTCCTGACTTTGATGCCGTTGGATTTGTTGATCAACAGATTTCTCTTTATGGTGTTATTCCTACTGACGATGTCTCTCTTCCTCATCATTTGGACTTTATTACTCGGAGCAGCATTAAGATGGTACACATTGGAGCAGCTTTATATCGGACTGCCCAGGATCTTCCTATTCATGCAATGAAGGCTTTTATGGAGGAGGCCAAATCGGAGTTCGACCGGATCAAGGGTTTGAAGGAGGAGCTTGAGGTGAAGATGGCGAGGCTAGAAAAAGAGTTGGAGGGTGAAAAGACTCGGGCTACTGCTGCTGTGGCTTCTGCAAAGTTGGCTGAGGATATGGCGCTGAAGCATAAGGAGAGCTGTGTCTTGACTTATGGGGAGATGATGGATCTTAAGGAGAGTTTGGAATCTATTCGAGCTGACTATGCCGAACTCCAGGGTCATCTTGTAGGTAGTGTGAATGCTGCTTATGAGAATTTGAAGGATCAGGTTCAAGTTCTCGCGCCTGAGCTCGACCTCACCTTATTTAGCTTGGACAACATTGTAAAAGATGGTAAGATTGTCCCTGACGACCCTGATGATGATGATGTAGATGTGGATCCCCCTCCTGCGCCATCTGCCAAAACCTCTGTTGCCCCGCCTTCCTCAACTCCAGCAGTTGAGGTCGGTGATGAGCGGATAATTTATACGCTTTTTGGCATTATTTTTAGGTAGTTTTTAGTAGGATCTAGCTACTTTTTAGTATATTTTTATTAGTTTTCAAGCAAAATTCACATTTCTAGACTTTACTATGAGTTTGTGTGTTTTTCTATGATTTCAGGTATTTTCTGGCTGAAATTGAGGGACCTGAGCAAAAATCTGATTCAGAGGCTGAAAAAGGACTGCAGATGCTGTTGGATTCTGACCTCCCTACACTCGAAACGGATTTTCTGGAGCTACAGAAACCTAATTGGCGCGCTCTCAATTTCTTTGGAAAGTAGACATCCAGGGCTTTCCAGCAATATATAATAGTCCATACTTTGCCTGAGTTTTTACGACGCAAACTGGCATTCAATGGCCAACTTCCTGCCCCATTCTAAAGTTAAACGCCAGAAACAGGTTACAAACCATAGTTAAACGCCACAAACAGGCTGCAACCTAGCGTTTAACTCCAGGAGGAGTCTCTACATGTGAAAGCTTCAATGCTCAGCCCAAGCACACACCAAGTGGGCCCGGAAGTGGATTTCTGCATCATTTACTCATTTCTGTAACCCTAAGTTACTAGTCTAGTATAAAAACTACTTTTAGAGATTTATTTTAGATTTATTCTAGTATAAAAACTCATCACTTTCATATTGGCCAACACTAATCTCCACCGCAAACTGGTAGACTAGAGAAGCTCGGCTAACATCTTGTTCAAAACTGCCTTCGACAAACTCGGCCTAGAGGAAAAGGAACTCAGAGCATACCCGAACAGCTTATCTGGGCTAGGGGAAACTCCAATCCAGCCGCTTGGATACATCTCGCTTAGATGCCACTGTGTATTTCTTCTAAAACTTCATTAGTGTTGGAAGTCGGCACACATTTTAACAGTGGTGTTGAAATCCCTCTCTTGTATAGAGTATTATTTATGATGGTGTAGTATTGTGCCTCCCGCTTTAACCTCTTTGCCTCCTTCTTATCTATGGGGAGTGTTTCTGTTTTGAGGTAGTTAATTATGGGAGTCATCCATCCTTGATCTAGACCTGTTATGGCTAGGACCTTTTCTTCTTCCGAGATTGAGGGGTTCTGCAGTATTTCCTAGATGAGGCTTCTATTTTGGCCCCCTGGTTTGGTGCTGGCTAGTTTTGGGAGCACATCAGCTCGAGCATTCTGTTCTCGAGGTATGTGGCGGACCTCATATTCCCTGAGTTGTCCGAGTTATTCCTTGGTTTTATCCAGGTACTTTTTCATGGTCGGATCCTTGGCTTGATAGCTTCCTGCTATTTGTGAGGTGACTACTTGTGAGTCGCTGAAGATGATAAGTTTTTGAGCTCCGACCTCTTTAGCCAGCTTCAAACCGGCCAGTAATGCCTCATATTCGGCTT
The DNA here is from genome assembly GCF_000816755.2 of Arachis ipaensis. Lineage (NCBI taxonomy): Eukaryota > Viridiplantae > Streptophyta > Magnoliopsida > Fabales > Fabaceae > Arachis > Arachis ipaensis. The sequence goes on from NW_015495867.1 coordinate 3,667, forward strand.
GGTTGTTTGAAGCAAGGAACCCGAATTTGAGGGAAAGTTCTATTTGGGTTCCCTGGTTGCTTTCTATTATCACACCTGCGCCACTTTTGATTTTGTTCGAGGAGCCGTCTACGTAGAGATTCCGTTCTGTGGGGATTTCCGGAGTGTCGGTAAACTCTGCAATGAAGCCGGCCAGATACTGTGATCTAATGGCTGTCCGAGCTTCATCTTGAAGGTCGAATTCGGATAACTCGACTACCCACTGTAAGATTCTTCCTGCTAAATCTGTTTTCTGCAAAATGCCTTTTATGGGCTGGTTGGTCCGAACTTTGATAATGTGGGCTTGGAAATATGGGCGAAGTCGTCGAGACGTTAGTGTGAGAGCATAGGCAAATTTTTCTATTTTTTGGTAGTTCAGTTCGGACCCTTGTAGTGCTTTGCTGATGAAGTATATAGGTTGTTGTCCACTTTCGTCCTCTCTGACCAGTGCTGAGGCTACTGCCCGATTTCCTACTGCGAGGTACAACACAAGTGGTTCTCCTTCCCGTGGCCGAGTTAGAATAGGTGGTTGTCCCAGGAACCTTTTAAAATTCTGGAAGGCCTGTTCGCACTCCGTTGTCCATTCAAACTTCTTTCCCTTCCTTAAAATGGCGTAGAAGGGGAGAGATCTTATTGCTGATCCTGCTAGAAATCTGGACAAGGCCGCCAGTCTTCCATTGAGTTGTTGCACTTCTTTGACACAAGTCAGACTCTTCATGTCGAGTATAGCCCGGCATTTATCTGGATTTGCCTTGATTCCTCTTTGCGTGAGCATGAAACCTAAGAATTTGCCAGCTTCTACTGCAAAGGTGCATTTTGCAGGGTTAAGTCGCATACCATGCCTTCTTATAGTGTCGAATACTTGGATGAGGTCGGACAGTAATGACTCCTCACTTTGTGTCTTTACTAACATGTCGTCCACGTAGACTTCCATGACTTTCCCGATGTGGTCTGTGAAGATTTTATTCATTAATCTTTGATAAGTGGCTCCTGCATTTTTGAGTCCGAATGGCATGACGATGTAGCAGTAGTTTGCTTTTGGGGTTAAGAAAGAGGTTTTTTCTTGATCAGGTGGGTACATTGGGATTTGATTATATCCCAAATAAGTGTCCATAAATGAGAGGTATTTATATCCGGAGGAGGCATCTACCAGAGTGTCGATACTTGGGAGTGGATAAGGATCTTTTGGGCAAACTTTGTTGAGATCGGTGTAGTCGGTGCACATCCGCCACTTCCCATTTGATTTTTTCACCAAAACGACATTAGCTAGCCATAGTGGGTACTTGACTTCCCTTATGAATCTTGCCTCTAGTAGAGCTTATACCTGTTCTTCCACAGCTTGAGATTGTTCTGGCCCGAGCTTTCTACGTCTCAGCTGTACTGGCCGAGATCCTGGGTATATGATGAGCGAATAATTTATACGCTTTTTGGCATTATTTTTACATAGTTTTTAGTATGATTTGATTAGTTTTTAGTATAATTTTATTAGTTTATAATTAAAAATCACATTTCTGGACTTTACTATGAGTTTGTGTATTTTTTTGTGATTTCAGGTATTTTCTGGCTAAAATTGAGGGACTTGAGCAAAAATCAGATTCAGAGGCTAAAGAAGGACTGCAGATGCTGTTGGATTCTGACCTCCCTACACTCATAGTGGATTTTTTGGAGCTACAGGACTCCAAATGGCGCGCTCTCAATTGCGTTGGAAAGTAGACATCCAGGGCTTTCCAGCAATATATAATAGTCCATACTTTCCCAAAGTTTAGATGACGCAAACTGGCGTTCAATGCCAGCTTTCTGCCCTATTCTGGAGTTAAATGTCAGAAATAGGTTGCAAAGCAGAGTTAAACGCTAGAAACAGGTTACAAACTGGCGTTTAACTCCAAGGAAGACCTCTACACGTAAAAGCTTCAATGCTCAGCCCAAGCACACACCAAGTGGACCCGGAAGTGGATTGCTGCATCATTTACTCATTTCTGTAAACCCTAGTAACTAGTTTAGTATAAATAGGACTTTTTACTATTGTATTCAGATCTGGGGATCATTTCAATCTTCTGACCATCTTTGGGATCATCTCTGGAACATATTATGTAACTTTTACATTCTGAGACCTCCATGGGAGGCTGGCCACTCGGCCATGTCTACCCTATTTTCACTTATGTATTCTCAACGGTAGAGTTTCTACACACCATAGATTAAGGTGTGGAGCTCTGCTGTTCCTCATGAATTAATGCAAAGTACTATTATTTTTCTATTCAACTCAAGCCTATTTCTTCTCTAAGATATTCATTCGCACATAAGAACATGATGAATGTGATAATTATGTGACGCTCATCATCATTCTCACTTATGAACACGTGCCTGACAAACACTTCTGTTCTACATGCAAATAAGCTTCAATGCGTACCTCTTGGCCTCCTGATCTACGATCAGAGTCTTCGTAGTATAGGCTAGAATTATTGGCGGCCATTCTTGAGATCCGAAAAGTCTAAACCTTGTCTGTGGTATTCTGAGTAGGATCTGGGAAGGGATGGCTGTGACGAGCTTCAAACTCACGAGTGCTGGGCATAGTGACAGACACCAAAGGATTACTGAATCCTATTCCAGCATGATCGAGAACCGAAAGATGATTAGCCATGCGGTGACAGCGCATTTTGGACCATTTTCACTGATAGGACGGGAAGTACCCTTTGACAATGGTGATGGCCAACATACAGCTTGCCATGGAAAGGAGTATGAGTGATTGGATGAAAGTAGTAGGAAAGCAGAGGTTCAGAAGGAATAAAAGCATCTCCATACGCTTATCTGAAATTCTCACCAATGAATTACATAAGTATTTCTATCCTATTTTATATTTTAATTATCTTTTAATTATCAAATCTCCATAACCAATTGAATCTGCCTGACTGAGATTTACAAGGTGACCATAGCTTACTTCAAGCCGACAATCTCCGTGGGATCGACCCTTACTCATGTAAGGTT
>NW_015495867.1:24371-25959 GCF_000816755.2 Arachis ipaensis
TTGGCTTGCCTCCAAGGTATTAGTAATGAAAAGCATGCTTTTATTAATGCATTAACGTAAAGCATGAATTTCCAATTGCATTAGAAATGCATGGCTTTAATTAATAATGCTAATGCTTTAACTTTAAATCATTCATTCATTTAATGCCTTTATTCATTAGCGTTAGTAATTAATTGTTCTATGCATGCTTTCATTATATTATTGCATTTAATTAGTAATGCCAATTACTTAACATAGCATTTATTTATTTCATTCATTTGGCATTATTAATTAAATGTTTCATGCATGCATTCATTTCATTCATTCGGTCACTTAATAATTAAATGTATGCATGCATAAGCATCAATGCATGACATCATGATGCTAATACCAAGATTCAATGGTCATGGGCCACGCTTTCAAAAGCGTGGCCTAAAGTTCCAAAGCGTGCCCAAAATTTCCTTTTCCACCATTTCTTCACCTACAAATAATCAAAACAACCAATCAAAGTATCACCAAATTCACAAGGTTTAAAATTCATTCAAAAATCAATTAATTTAAGCTTAAACCCCATGATTTTGTGTCAATTAAAGGATAGTTGATTGATTCAAAGAGACCATGCAATTTCAATCCAAATTACTAACTTATAATGCAAGAAAGTGCATAAAACCTAATAAAATCAAAGAAAAAGGCTAGTGAAACAAGGCTAAGATGACTTGTCATCAAGGAGCAACAAAGACAAAGAAGAGACATAGAGGAGCTGAAGAGCACCATTGGTTCTTCAAGAAGAGGAAGATGTCACCCTCACTAAGGTGGACCCGTTCCTTAATCTCCTTGTTCTTATTTTCCTGTTTTTCGGTTTTGAGCCTTATGCTTTATTTATGTTTGTGTCTTTATTACATGATCATTAGTATTTAAGTGCCTATGTCTTAAAGCTATGAATGTCCTATGAATCCATCACCTCTCTTAAATGAAAAATTTTTTAATCACAAAAGAACAAGAAGTACATGAATTTCGAATACATCCTTGAAATTAGTTTAATTATCTTGATGTGGTGACAATACTTTTTGTTTTCTGAATGAATGCTTGAACAGTGCATATATCTTTTGAATTTGTTGTTTATGAATGTTAAAATTGTTGGCCCTTGAAGAATGATGAAAAAGGAGAAATGATATTTGATAATGTAAAAAATCATAAAATTGATTCTTGAAGCAAGAAAAAGCAGTGAATACAAAAGCTTGCGAAAAAAAAGAAAAGAAAAATGGTGAAAAAAAAAGAAGAGAAAGAAAAAGAAAAAGAAAGCAGAAAAAGCCAATAGCCGTTAAAACCAAAAGGCAAGAGTAATAAAAAGGATCCAAGGCTTTGAGCATCAGTGGATAGGAAGGCCTAAAGGAATAAAATCCGGGCCTAAGCGGCTAAACCAAGCTGTCCCTAACCATGTGCTTGTGGCGTGAAGGTGTCAAGTGAAAACTTGAGACTGAGCGGTTAAAGTCGAGGTCCAAAGCAAAAAAGAGTGTGCTTAAGAACCCTGGACACCTCTAATTAGGAACTCTAGCAAAGCTGAGTCACAATCTGAAAAGGTTCACCCAGTTATGTGTCTGTGGCATTT
>NW_015495868.1:0-3621 GCF_000816755.2 Arachis ipaensis
AGAGAGAATGACATGAAACAGAGAAGTGTGCATATCCTTATTGAGCATATAGTTGAATTTAGTCCATGGGGTTTGTATGCATACAATGGTGGTTCATTTATTGCTTGCTGTTACATAAGAGATGTTTCTTCAAAGGTTTACTAAGTTTGCTGCTACAAGGCTTTACTTTGGCTTGTTTCCTTGCTAACTTTTCCTTCTTTGTTTTGCTCAGAGAGCTTATTATTCTATGAAGGCTTGGTGGCAAATGTTGCAGCAGCCTTTGGCTTAATTTTTGCTCAACATTCCTTCACCACAAACACATGGCTCACCCTTTTCTTCCTAGGATCATTGATGCCCAGCATCTCTTCGGATAACTAAGTGTTTTGTAGCTAGGTTGCTCTTTATTGTGGACATTCAGTTGGCAATCCCAAATCAGTTGATCTAAGTGGCCAAGTTTTGAAATACTCCTCAGAACTTACTCGTCCAAGCATATCCTAATACAAAAATACCACAGGCATGTGTCCTAGGGTCCAAGCTATTGGTGCCTAGCCTTATTGTTTGTTTTCTTTGCCACTTTTGGCTTTTTCTCTTTCTTTTTCTTTCTGTTTTATTTCATTCTCAAGGGATCTTTAATGATACAAGCCTTCATAACAGCAAGCTAGTTCCTTCTTCAAAGAACATATCATTATGCAGCATTTATTTCTTGAACCATGCATTAAATTAACAAATACCACCACTAACTTTCATTCTAACTTATGCAACATTGGATATTTACTTCCTAATTCAAACATTTCTCTTTTATTCAGGCACATGGGAAACAAAACAAAATTCAAGGTAATGAAGGATGACAATTATTATGCAGATCAGCATTCTTGACAAACAATTTCACTTGCAACCAAATGAATACTTTAGTAAGACATATAGGAATTTTCAAATTAAAGTACTTCAAAGCAGCAAGGATTAAGTATCAATACGACCTGTTGGGAATGTCTTCTTAGCTCTTTTTCTGTCATCATTATCTCTCCTTGTTGCATTTCCTTGGACAATTATGCAGGCTCCCTCCACCGATTGAATGTTTTCCTGCATAATTCTCAAAAGTGGCTTGCTTCTCAAGCCCTTAACTATATGGTTAATATACATGAATTTAAGATGGCTTTCAAACTTATTTTGGTGTGGGAACACCAAACTTAATTCCTTGCCAATGCCTCTGATGCAACAGGTTAGCTATATGTAAAATCCTTTTGTCTTCGCTAAAGGTAATAATAACTAGAAAAGCTAAAAAGTAAACAATTGGTTAATTGGTTTATCTGATTGCTCGGAGCTAGCAGCCATGTATGCAGAAGGTGAGAATGTGCTTTTAAATGAGATTTTGGTGGAACACCAAACTTAGAATCCTTCATTCTCTTCTTAATTTATTTTGGTGTGTAACACCAAACTTAGCTCCTTGCAATATAGATAAATCTAATTAACCCTTTTATTGAAATAGCTATGAAAAGTGAACTACCTCAGGTTGGGTTGCCTCCCAACAAGCGCTTCTTTATTGTCACTAGCTTGACATCTTGTTCTTTGATCATGCAGGCTGAAAAGCATAGTGCCTTAGCTTTTCTCCTCTTACTGTGAACTTCCTTCCGGTCTCCTCTTTGATGATTTCTAGATGTTTAAGTGAAAGGATCCGGTTCACAGTATAGTACTCAGATAATGGTGGACACACCTTCATTGGTTGGGTGTTCAACATCACTTTATCCCCTGGTGAGAAGCCTTCAGTGGGGATTTTCTTGTTTCTCCACCCTTTCGGCCTCTTCTTCTTCTCTTCTTTCTCAGGAGATAAGTCATGCCTTGGTGGTTCTTTATCTGGAGTTTTGCGGTTCTCATCTGGAGGTTTTGGATCTAGTTCCTCCTTGATTTCTTTGGTCTGTTGCACCATTTCTACTTCTTTCAAGCATGGATTTCAAAGACTTGGAGTTAACTCATTGAATGCCTCCTTCAAGCTTTGATCCCTGGCCTTATCCTTCATACAATCTTCTTCTTGAGTGGGCTCATACAGGATTTTAAAAACATGAAATGCTAGGTGCTCATCATGCACTCTCAGCAACAATTCTCCATTTTTAACATCTATCAATGCTCTGCCCGTAGCTCGGAAAGGCCTTCCCAGGATGATGGGAGTTTTAGGGTCTTCTTCTATATCTGAGATAACAAAGTCAGCAGGGAGAAAGAATTTTCCCACTTTTACCAACACATTCTCCACAACTTCGAGTGCTTGTTTAATGGATTTGTCAGCCATTTGGAGAACTATTCGTGTGGACTTCAGCTCAGAAATTTGAAGTTTCCTCATTAGGGACAAAGGCATGAAGTTTATGCTTGCACCGAGGTCACAGAATGACTTCTCAATTGTTATGTTTCCTATGGTGCAAGGTATGTAAAAACTCCCATGATCATCTTTCTTCTCTGGCAACTCTCTTTGGAGGATAGCACTACATTCCTTTGTCATCTCAACAATATGTCCTTCCTTCAGGGATCTTTTCTTTGTGAGTACTTCTATCATAAATTTGGCATATAAAGGCATCTATTCAAGTGCTTCTAAGAAATGAATATTGATGCTGAGAGTCTTGAATATATCCAGGATTTTTGAGTATTGCTTATCCTCGTTTTCTCTCCGAAACCTTTGAGGGTATAGAAGTTTGGGGACATATGACTTCACCCCTTCCTTCTTCTCTTGTAGCTGTGGCTCAAGGATGTTCTTGTCTCTCTTTGAGCTTTTTGCATTCTTGGTCTTTCTATCCTCTTCACTTCTCTCTTCTGTCTTTTTTTTGTGGAACTTCTCTGTTGTGTTTTTCCTGATTGATGGCTTCCTTCTCCCCAGTCTTCTCACTTTCCACTATGATTGCTTTGCACTCTTCCCACTTTGCACTCTTCCCACTTCAGTGACATTGGGGAAGGTAGTTGCTCTCTTCTCACCCATTTCTGAAATTTGCTTAGCCATTTGCTCCATATGCCTCTCAAGGTTTGGTTGTGGTTTTGTAAAATGAGATGGTTGTTGCTGGAAATTATTTGAACCATTTGCGAGGGTATTTTGTGGGTGGAATGTAGATGTTGACAAGTTATTCTGGTGGTTTTGTGAATTTTTGAATTGGTTAGTATTATTAGATGAATGGTTATGGGTGTTTGTGTTGCTGAGGCTGCCAGAGTTGAAGTCCCTTTGTCCTTGATTCTGATGCTCACCCCACCTTGAATTAGAATGAGTCTTCCAGGGTGTCTTGTGTGCATCACCATGAAAATTGTGTTGAAATAAACTTGAAGTGTTATTCATGCATTGCACCTGCTCAGGGCTTTGTTGCTCATAATTGAATGTCCCAAAACTTTCTTCAAATTGCTTCCACCCATGTGAGGTTTGAGATTGGCTTTGTGTATTTACTGCAGCGATTTGCAGTCCATCAATTTTCTTAGCCATCTGCTCAAATTATTGCTGAATTTGTTGATGCATCACTTTAAAGATGGTATCCACACCTTCCAGCTCCAATACACCTCTTTTCTGGGCTGGTTGGCGTTGTCTTTGATGAGCAAAGAAGTATTGATTATTTGCCACCATCTCTATGAGGTTTTGGGCTTCCTCTACTGTCTTCATTAGCTGCATTGAGCCTCCTG
>NW_015495868.1:20660-25221 GCF_000816755.2 Arachis ipaensis
CAACCTCCACCAATGTACTATGAGCAAGAACCACTCCAAGATGCATACCAACCTAATGTGTGTGATGACCCTCATTGTGGTTGCCAACCACAACCATCATATGCATATGAACCCCTTCTTCAACATAGCCATACCACACTCACAAGCCTTCTACCACCATCCACCTCTATATGATCCCAACCCATATCCAACATTTCAACACCAATACGCCCAAGGACCACAAAGCCCACACATACCACCTCAAGAATTTCACCAATATGAACCACCTTCCAATTACAACACCCTTTCCTCAAACAATGAACCCTCTCTTCCACCACTACCTCCCGATAAAACCTTCATGTTAGAACTGAGAGATCTTGAATCTCGTATCTTAAGGCGATAAGAGGAGGATGAAAACAAGTTTAAGGAGTTAAGAGCAAGGATGGCTAGCATGGTAGAAGCCGTGAGTCACCTAACATCCTACCTAAGCTCATGCATCCTAAGTACTCCCATTATTGAATATGGGGAAAAAATCAAGGAGCCTAGTGAGGGAGTAAACTTGAAGCTCCATGGTGAGAAAGAGGAGTTAAAGCAAGAAGTGCAACAAGAGGAGAAGGTAGAGATTAGCGAACAAAAGGAAGTAGTGGGTGGATGTTTAGGATATGTTGAGCACATAAAGGAATTTCAAGTTGAAGAGCCCTCTTCCACGGAGTTTGGAAGGGATGTTAAAGAGGGGAGTGATGTTGCTAAAGTGGACAGAGAGTTGAAGGAATTTGATCAAGAAGTGGATTCAATCATTAGTGATTTTTTGCCCACATTGATCAATCCCCTTGATGATCTTGTTGAGCCTTCTTCTAGTGGACTGGAATGCAATGTTGAGGAGGATGTGCAACCTCCAAGGTATATTGTGAATGAAGAATTGGAAGAAGTGTCCCAAGCAACAAGCCCCCTTATATATGATGATTCCGCATCAACATATGACCCTTTCGAGTTTGAAGAGTCCTTCCCCAATATGCTTAAACTTGATGATGAAGTAGACTTCACTAAACCTCCTATCTATGATGAGAGTGATGGGGAAGAGATAGAAGAAATTGGTTAAGAAGAATGTGAACTTGAGGAAGCTTGGCAAGAGGAGGAACTTGAAAAACCTTGCCCAGTAGTGGAAGCCTCTAGAAGATGATGGACAGGAGTGGAGCGTGCTTTATCAAGATCAATGGGAACTCCTCCACCTAGGTTGTCATCCAATCCTTCATCTGAGTGGGTAAAACTTCTAACTCTCAGCTTTATTATTCCACTGGAATTTGGTCTGCTTGAGACGGATGGCCAACTTAGGGCGCTTTGTGGGATTAAGCGAAAGAGGAGGATGTTTAGTGGTTAGTATTGTAAATCTAGACTCGTTATGGTTGGAAGCTCAAAATTAAAGAGCATGGATTGGTGTAGTGCTCAATTAAATGGGTCTAGGAGGATAGTTTGGTGCTTTCATGAGAATTCGGCTTTCTTGTCACCCAGACGGAATCAAGGCGATCAACTAGAAGATGGGTGCGAAGATAAGATATGGGACCCTGGATCACAACATGAAAACCAATTTTGGGAGCTCATATCTTGGAAATAACCTCACCCAAGCTTGGTGAAGATGGTTGGAACTTCTGACGACCGATTGAAGGACAAGCACTCTTGGAGGTTCAAGGATGGATACAAGCATAAACCACCTTGACAAGGAGCCTCTCAAATGTCCAACTTAAGGACTTAAACTAAAAGTGCTTGGTGGGAGACACCCCACCATGGTAAACTCTTTCCATTCTCTTGTAGGTATAAAGAATGAATGAATTGGGCTCCATTGTATATAGCTTCCTTACCACGTTAGTATATTTTGCCCTGCTTGCTAAGTTGTTTATACACTCTGTGCCTTAATTAGGGATGATTCTTTGAAATTGAGTATTTGCTTGGGTTGCAAGTTTCCTCAATTTGTTTGAAAAATCCCCAAAAATTCAAAAATATGTTTGATTTTTCATTTTAGCTGGTTTTAGAGTCCTAGAGGAGATTGGGAGGATTATGAGCTCTTCTTGGTGCTTTAAAAAAAAAGAGAAGAAAGAGAACCACGTGCAAGCGCACAGTTTGCGCGCGCGTCGGCTATGTATTTCGCACTTTCCGGGCCAAGGACCAGAGAGTTGTGCCACTTTTGGGGAAAATTTGGGCCATAAGCCACGCGGATGCGTACATGGCGCGTTCGCGTCCCTTTGTGTTTCCCTACCCACGTGTAGGCGCACCTGGCGCCTCCGCGTCCCATCATCGCTCAACTCATCCACGCGCAAGCGCACAGTGCGCGCGTGCGTCGATGCATTTTTGCATCACCCAGGCCAAAGACCCGAGAGTTATGCCAACTCTGGGCCACTTTTGTGTCTCTGGCCCAACACACCCACGCGGACGCGTACCGTACGCGTTCGCGCCCATTCCCACATCTCCCATCTACGCGCAGGTGCATATGACGCTCCCGCACCACTTCCTTATTCTCCCACCCACGCGGTCATGCACGGTGCGCGCACGCGTGGATGAAAAAACCATAACCCCAAGGGCGCGAGGAACCTTAGCGCAATCGTGCACTTCCCCCCAACGTTTCCTTCTCTCCCAACGCTCCAGCTCCTCCTCCTTTCCTCCGTAACCACCCTTCGAGCCCCTCAACCACCATGGTGCACAAATTGTGAATCACACTTTTCACAACTCGTACCACTAACCAGCAAGTGCACTGGGTCGTCCAAGTAATACCTTACGTGAGTAAGGGTTGATCCCACGGAGATTGTTGGTTTGAAGCAAGCTATGGTTATCTTGCAACTCTTAGTCAGGATATTAATTTGTGGTTATCAGTTGACTTGCAAATGAACAAGACAGCATGAATTAAAGGTTACTTGTTATGCAGTAATGGAGAATATGTTGGGGTTTTGGAGATACTTTGTCTTCTAAATTTCAGCTTTTCTCTTGTATTCCTCTTCCCTCATGCATGCAAAAGTGCAAAGTTCCTTCCATGGCAAGCTGTGTGTTGGTGGATCACCGTTGTCAATGGCTACCATCCATCCTCTCAGTGAAAATGGTCCAAATGCTCTGTCACAGCACGGCTAATCATCTGCTAGTTCTCGATCATGTTGGAATAGAATCCCTTGATTCTTTTGCGTCTGTCACTACGCCCAACAATCGTGAGTTTGAAGCTTGTCACAGCCATTCAATCCTTGAATCCTACTCGGAATACCACAAACAAGGTTTAGACTTTCCGGATTCTCATGAATGCCGCCATTAATTCTAGCTTATACCATGAAGATTCTGATTAAGAAATCTAAGAGACACACATTCAATCTGATGTAGAACGGAGGTGGTTGTCAGGCACACGTTCATGGATTGAGGAAGGTGATGAGTGTCACGGATCATCACCTTCTTCATAGTGAAGCGCGAATGAACATCTTAGATAGGAAGAAGCGTGTTTGAATGGAAAATAGAGATAATTGCATTAATTCATCAAGACGCTGCAGAGCTCCTCACCCCCAACAATGGAGTTTAGAGACTTACATCGTCAAAAGGTATAAAGTTCAGATCGAAAATGTCATGAGGTACAAAATAAATCTCTAAAAGTTGTTTAAATACTAAACTAGTAACCTAGGTTTACAGAAAATGAATAAACTAAGATAGATGGTGCAGAAATCCACTTCTGGGGCTCACTTGGTGTGTGCTGGGGCTGAAACTTAAGCTTTACACGTGCCTGGGCTGTTTCTGGAGTTAAACGCCAGGTTGTAACCTGTTTTGGGCGTTCAACTCCAACTTGTAACCTGTTTCTGGCGTTTAACGCCAGACTGCAACATGGAACTGGCGTTGAACGCCAGTTTACGTCGTCTATCCTTGAGCAAAATATGGACTATTATATATTGCTGGAAAGTCCTGGATGTCTACTTTCCAACACAATTGAGAGCGCGCCAATTGGAATCCTGTAGCTCCAGAAAATCCATTCCGAGTGCAGGGAGGTCAGAATCCAACAGCATCAGCAGTCCTTTTTCAGCCTGAATCAGATTTTTGCTCAGCTCCCTCAATTTCAGCCAGAATCTACCTGAAAAATCAAAGAAAAACACACAAACTCATAGTAAAGTCCATAAATGTGATTTTTATAAAAAAACTAATAAAAATATAATAAAAAGTGACTAAAACACATTAAAAACTACCTAAAAACAATGCCAAAAAGCGTCACCTTAGCACCTGAATTAGTGCTTTCTCTTCCTGTGGCCCTAAAGCAGAACTTATGATTATAGGAAAAGTGTCACCTTCTCCCAGAAATGCATATTTCAGGGATGGTGGTAGTGGTTTGAGCTCGGGTTTAGGAGGTTTCTCCTCTTCCTGAGGAGTTTTCAGAGGTTCTTTTATTTCCTTTGGTTCCTCCAGATCAGGCTGAACATCTTTAAAATTGTCCTCTAGCTCTGATTCGAGACTCTCATTCATATTGACCTCTTCCACTAGGGAGTCAATAATATCAACGCCCAGGCAGTCGTCTGATGTGTCTGGATATTGCATAGCTTTGACAACATTCAACTTAAACTCATCCTCATTG
>NW_015495869.1:0-1299 GCF_000816755.2 Arachis ipaensis
CTAGCCTCTTTTCTTGCTATTTTTTTTCTTTTATTCTTCAACTTTGATTGTTCTTTCCCTTTTTCTTATTAGGATCTTATTGTTTAGCTAGTCTCATGGGGTGTGTTCAAAGCATATGATTTAGGACAGATAGTTGTCTTCCCACCTTGTTGGTGAACCAACTTAGCTAACTTATGACTACACCACAAACTTAGGAACTTACTCCATAGTATGAACTCCACTCTGGTCTTTTATAAAACACTCATTCTCTTTTCATTTGATTCAAAGGGACAAGCATACAAGTAAGTAAGGAAATGATGCAGTAATGACATTCAGACTAGCAATCCTAGACCTAAGCAATGAAAAACTTAAAAGACAAAATTTAAAAGGTTCAAACTAACATGGAAGCATGTTCTATTTCATACAAGATCTTCCTTATTTAAAGCATAGAAAAAGATGGACCAAAGAAGGAAATCCACCACCTTTTACTCATGTGGATGCCCATGCTCCCCTCCTTGTTTGTCCTCTTTGTGTCCCTCTTGGGTCTTGATGCTGCCATAAATTTGAGTTGCTGTGTGAAGAGAGTGGAAGGTACGGATAGATGAGGAATTTGGTTGGTTAGGACAAGGTGTGATGAAGGAATTTGGATGCCAAAGGTGTGAAGTGTGAGAAATAGCACTTTGGGTGTGAAGGGGAAGTACGGACTACGATTCACTTATATAGGGAAGTGAGGAGGAGATGAAAGGTGTGGATTGATGGGGTTGGTGTATGATGAACGGATGGGGTTTTGTATGGAATAAGCACAAGGATTACCAACTTTATGATGGGGTTGGTTCATTTTCCAAGTTTGTTCTTCTTCCAATGTTGCATGGCAACCATTCCCCATGCATTCCCCCTTGAGACACGTGTGAAATATTTTCCTTTTATGTTATCCGAACCTTCCTCATTTAATTGTCCAATCAATCCCCTTCAATGCTCGTTTCCCTTTTCCTATAAAAATAAAATAAGAAAAATTAATATCATTGAGAAATTAAACTTTATGGCTAGAATAATAAAGAAAAAGAACTAGATTGTTTATTTATGAACACCAACTAACTAACTAACTGTGTATCCTTATATGCACATTGGTGGCACCTTGGGTGACACCAAACTTAGTTTGTAGCACTGTGATGAAAAAGTTTTGTTCAAGGCTCCAAGACTAGCATGCTCTGAATTGCATTCATGCTCTCTTGGCATGCCTTGAACACCAAACTTATTCTTTACTATATACTGCCTAATAAGGATTTCACCAAGTGTTTGTCAAGTTTGGGTTGGAATTCA
>NW_015495869.1:2258-2387 GCF_000816755.2 Arachis ipaensis
TCTTGGGAAGCAGTTCCTTCATATACTTGATGTATGCAGGCATTTGTAGGATGGTCTTGATGAATGGTATGTTTACATGCAGAGATGCAAACAAGTCAAGAAATCTTGAGTATATTCTCTTCTCCACAG
>NW_015495869.1:17794-21405 GCF_000816755.2 Arachis ipaensis
TATGTTTTAGTTAGTTTTTATTATATTTTTATTAGTTTTTAAATAAAAATCATATTTTTGGACTTTACTATGAGTTTGTGTGTTTTTCTGTGATTTCAGATATTTTCTGGTAGAAATTGAGGGACCTGAGCAAAAATCTGATTCAGAGGCTGAAAAAGGACTGCAGATGCTGTTGGATTCTAACCTCCCTGCACTCGAAGTGGATTTTCTGGAGCTACAAAAGCCCAATTGGCGCGCTCTTAATTGCGTTGAAAAGTAGACATCCTGGGCTTTCTAGCAATAGATAATAGCCCATACTTTGCCTGAGATTTGATGGCTCAAACTGAAGTTCCAAGTCAGCACAAAAATTCTGGCGTCAAAACACCAGAATTGGCATAAAAGCTGGAGTTAAACGCCCAAACTGGCACAAAAGCTGGTGTTTAACTCCAAGAAAAGTCTCTACATGTAAAAGCTTCAATGCTCAGCCCAAGCACACACCAAGTGGGCCCGGAAGTGGATCTCTGCATTAATTACGTATTTCTGTAAACCCTAGGCTACTAGTTCTCTATAAATAGGACCTTTTGCTATTGTATTTTTATCTTTGATTAGCCTTATGCTATCTTAGACGCTTTTGGGAGGCTGGCCTCATGGCCATGCCTAGACCTTTTGTTCTTATGTATTTTCAACGGTGGAGTTTCTACACACCATAAATTAAGGTGTGGAGCTCTGCTGTTCCTCATGAATTAATGCAAAGTACTACTGTTTTCTATTCAATTCACGCCTACTTCTTCTCTAAGATATACACTCGTTCTTCAACTTGATGAATGTGATGATCCGTGACACTCATCATCATTCTCACCTATGAACACGTGCCTGTCAAACACTTCCGTTTTACATGCAAACAAGCTTGAATGTGTATCTCTTGGGTTTCTAATCTAAGATTGGAACCTTCGTGGTATAGGCTAGAATTATTTGCGGTCATTCTTGAGATCTAGAAAGTCTAAACCTTGTCTGTGGTATTCCGAATAGGATCTGGAAAGGGATGACTGTGACGAGCTTCAAACTCGCGAGTGTTGGGCGTAGTGACAGACGCAAAAGGATTAATGGATCCTATTCCAACATGATCGAGAACCGACAGATGATTAGCCGTGTGGTGACAGCGCATTTGGACCATTTTCACTGAGAGGACGGGAGGTAGCCATTGACAACGGTGAAACCCAACATAAGCTTGCCATGGAAAGGAGTATGAATGATTGGAAGAAGGCAATAGGAAAGCAGAAGTTTAGGAGGAACAAAGGATCTTCATATGCTTATCTGAAATTCTCACTAATGAATTACATAAGTATCTCTATCTTATTTTATATTTTATTCATCTTTTAATTATCAATTCTCCATAACCATTTGAATCTGCCTGACTGAGATTTACAAGATGACCATAGCTTGCTTCAAGCCGATAATCTCCGTGGGATCGACCCTTACTCACGTAAGGTTTATTACTTGGACGACCCAGTGCACTTGCTGGTTAGTTGTGCGGAGTTATGGCAAAGATTTGAGATTACAATTGTGCGTACCAAGTTGTTGGCACCATTGATGATCACAATTTCATGCACCAAAAGTCAAACAAATCTAGATCTAAGAAATTGAATCAAAAGAGCATCAATTAAGAGTAGAATGAGAGTAGATCTACAACTTGTACCAAAGCAAAAGTGAATTAGCAGTCGATCTCACCAAGAAATCAAAGGAGAATTGCAATAGAGGAAGAGAAATCCTAGTGAGAAGTTGGAGTTTCTCTCTCTAGAAACAAAATGTAACTAACTCTCTAAAATATCTAGAATTATGACTAATTGTCCTAATACTCCTAATCCTTGGTCTTCTTAAACTTTTCCCTCAAAAATCTGCTCCAAAACAAGGCCTGGGGACTCCTTGAAATTGCTGGGCACGTGTTCCTTTTAAAAATATATGTGCGCACATCGACACGTACGCGCACTGTACGCGTATGCGTCCCTGGGGTCTAATACGATCTGCGCGCAGGCGTAAAATGCGCGCGAGCGTCATAGGCAATATGGCCCAGCCATATAAGCGCGCCAGCTCCTCGCTCGGCTCCACTGCGCTGTCTCTGGATGTACGCATTCACGCGTACACGCAAGGTGCGCGTGCGCGTGCATGTCCAAAATCTAAATCTTTAATTTGTTCCATGCTCCCTCCATTCATGCATGCTTCCTTCATTCCTCTTAGCCATTTTTGCCCTGTAGCTTCTGAAATCACTTAACAAACGGATAAAGGCATCTAATGGTAATAGAGGAGGATTATAATATATCAATTTTGATGCAAAAGAAGCATATTTTCATCTATGAGGCAAAATAGGGAAAGGAACACAAAATCACGCAGTTTTATATGAATAAGTGTGGAAGATCATTGATAAAACCCTTAGATTCTATACATGATAAACCCTAAAAATGGTGTTTATCAACCTCCCCACATTTAAAGTGTAGCATGTCCTCATGCTAAAGGAAAGCAAAAGATCAAAGGACCACAAGGGAGTAGGACTCATGTAATGCAATCTACCTACATGAATGCAACTAGGGTGTATACTACTGTCTACTTGGCCAAGAGCAATTCAATCTTCCTAGAATACACATATGTATATGCACATAGGGCAAGATGATGGGCAATGTATAAACTCTACCAACTCTAGTCATCGAAGTGAAATATGCATAGCTTGCATGAAGAACGCTCGTGAGAGCCGGGAACAAGGAATTGAGCTTCGAACCCCTCACCGGAAGTATTTGCACTCTATTCGCTCGGTGTATAGGGTTGATCACTCAATCCTCCCCTACTTCATGCTCTTCCAAAATTTGTTCTTCCTCTAACAATCAACAATTGTTCTATGCATGCATACTTATATCATGAGGTCTTTCCTTAGGTTGTAATGGGGTTAGGGTTAAGGTAGGGTTATATAATTGGCTAAGTGGTCTAAAATTTGAATCCCTTGATTAACTTGAGCTTCCCACCTAACCTATATAACATCCTATACAATTATGTACTAACCTAACTACCCATTCCTCACTTTTTCACATACCCATGCATTTACTTTTGATCATTACACATATGCATTGATTTGTCTCTAAGTCTTGCCTTGGGGCATTTTATCCCATTTTATTGCTTCTCTTTTATTATTTTTTTCCCTTTTTTTTCTTTTTTTCTTTTTTTTCTATATATATATATTTTTTTCTTTTCTTTTCTTTTCTCTTATGTATATTTTTTTCTTTTCTTCTTCTTTTGTTTTTCTCATATATATTTTTTTCAACTTTACACAAGAACATCAATGCATATGGTCTATACATTTAATCAACACATGAGTATGTATCTACTTCCCAATATTTTTAACAAAAACAACATGCTCTTATCTCAACCAATGCTTCCCCCCCATTTTCCCACACTTGAGTGGCACACACGCACTAGCCTAAGCTAATCAAGGATTCAAATAGGGACATTCATGGTTTTCGCCTTTGGCTTGTGATGTGCTAAAATTAAGAACAAGCGGGTTAAGCGTAGGCTCAAAATTGGTTGCAAAGGTTGTTATAAGGTAAGGTCATTTGGGTAAGTAGCTAAGTGAATTAATGGCCTCAATC
>NW_015495870.1:0-14938 GCF_000816755.2 Arachis ipaensis
AAAGAGCATGTTTTCACTTTCAAGCACAATTTAAGAAGAAATCATGAAACTATGCTATTTCAATGGATAAGTGCAAGAAAAGTTGATGAGATCCACCGAAATAGAGCAAATAAATACCATGAAATGTGGATTTATCAGCACGCACAGGTGGTTGTGCGCACGCACGCATGGCTGAGCTCTCCTTCTTTATTTTCTTCATGCTTTCTCCCAATTGCATGCTCCTCTTCCATTTCCACCAAGCCATTCCTACCTTATTCTTCTGAAATCACTCACAAATGGAAGGTAAATAGGATAAAATTAGTCAAAGTAAGCACAAAAGGGCATGTTTTCACATTTAAGTTCAATTTAGGGAGATAACACAAAAGTATGCTATTTTGGTGAATAAGTGTGAGTTTACGTGATGAAATCCATCCAATTAACCAAAATATATCATCAAATATGGATTCATCAATGGCCATACCCTTATATCTACCTTTGTAACCCAATTTTGAGCCATTTAATTCCCCTTTTGTTCGAATATTAAGAACATCATTTGCCCTAAGCGGAAAACCATTAATGTTCATGAATTGTATATTTGATTAGCTTGGGTTGAGGAGTGTGTGTTACTCAAGTATGGGGGGAAATCTTTGGAGAAACATTGGTAGTAAGATTACTTTGGGTATTCATTGAGAAATTTTGGAAAAATGGGTAAAAACTCATGCATTCATTACTTAAAACATATGCATCTCTTTTTGGTGACAAAAATTTTTTTTGTGTATATACCTTTGCTTAAAAAAAAATATTTATGCCAGTAATTATGTTAAATAAAGAATGCATATGTGTGTGAATTAGAAAGAAGATACATGAGTGAGTGTGAAAAAGGAGATGAATGGGAAGTTAGGTTGTTTTCTTTTGTGTAAATAGGTTAATATAGGATTAGGTGGGATACTTGAGCTAATCAAAGATCCAATCTACTAGTCCACTTAACTATATTAATCCTACCCTTACCCTAACCCCATTACAACCCTCCAAAGACCTCATGATATTTGCATTTATGCATCAAGTATTTGTTGATTGTTATATGACTAGCCAATCCTAGAAAACATGACTAAAGGAGAATTGAGTGATTAAACCCTAAACACTGAGCGATTAGAGCGTATACACATCCGGTGAGGGGTTTGATTGTTCAATTCTATGATTCCTGCTCTTACCTTGTGTTTTCTTGCATGTTGTGGAATTAATTTTTGAAAATTTCAAATCAAATTTTTTGATGTTGATCATATTGCATTAATTCCTTGCCTTGGCCCTAATGATCTATTTTGGATTAATTGGAAATCTCTTGTTTGTTTTTGCCAAACTCAATAGGGAACCATAGTATAGATATAGGTAAGTAATATTTACCATATTTGCATGTATGTAAATAGTGCATTAAATAAGTTGCTTGCTCTTTTACCTTTCTCCTTTGATTGTGATCAGCATGAGGACATACTATTGTTTAAGTGTGGGGAAATTGATGAATCCATATTTGATGATAAATTTTAGATTGAATTGGGTGGATTTCATGATATAAACCCACATTTATTCACTTAAATAGCATGCTTTTGTGTTTTCTCTCTAAGTTATGTCCAATTGTGAAAACATTCTATTTTGTGCTTAATTTAATCAATTTTATTCCACTTTCATTCCATTCGATGCCTTAATATTTTTTATGAGTGATTTCAGGTGTAATAGGTAGGAATGGCTTGATAAGAGTGGAAGAGAAGCATGCAATTGGGAGAACACATGAAGAAAACAAAGGAGGAGCACACAATCAAGTGTGCGTATGCACAACCTCCTGTGCGTACGCACAACTCCCAGCGCGTGACTTCATTAAAAAGTCACGTGGCTCGCGATTTTGAAGGCTTTTTGGCCCATTTCTGATGGGTCTGAAGTGTATATGAAGGGGCAAGCAACACCATACACTACACAATACACTTAGGCATATTTTTAGATAGTTTTATGGTAGTTTTAGGTTAGGTTTTCTCTCAACTTTCTTAGGATTTAATTAGGGTTTATACTATAAGTTTACATTTTCCAATTTTGATCTTGGATTCTAGCTTATTTCCATTGTAAGTATTTCCTAGTTTTCTCTTTTATTACATTGATTGTTCTACACTTTCTTATATTTTAATTCACTTTGCCAATACGTATATAGTTTTGCAATTTTGAGTTCTAGTCAATGAATTTGATGTTTAGTGGTTTTTATATGTTTGTTGAGTTGACATTGTTGATTTTGTTCTTTGGTTGTTCATAGTTCCAAGTATTTTTACAATTTTGCCATGTTTTGAGAATACGCCTACCATGTGTTTGATGAAATGTCAATTTTGATTATGGAGTAAATTTTCACTCCTTGACTTGGGGACATGAGTATATGGGATACTAAAGCCATAATGTCCGACATTTAGTGATAATTCTTGGGTTGTTAATTGTTCTTGTTTCCACTAACGCTAGCTTTTTACTAAGTTAATTAGTAAGTTAGCTAGGATTTACGGTTTAAGAACAATTATGCTCACTTGACTTACTCTTCGATGTTAAGGGTTGACTAGGTGAGATTAATCCATTATAATTATCATAGTTGTGGTTATGATAAGGAAGGGATTCCCTAACTCATCCCAAGCCAAGGCTTCCATTTATGTTTTGAACCGCACTTCAAACTTTTTAAGCTTTACTTGTTCATACCATATAGATAGTTCTTTAATTCCTTTATTAGATTATTAATTGCAATTTTGATTGTTCTTTAATTCCTTTAATTGTTTGCCACGTTATTGAAAACCCCCTTGATTTCATAACCAAATTTATGCACTTGTGGTCACTAGTTCCTAGGGAAGACTACCCGGGACTTAAAACTCCCGGTTAATATTTGTTTTGGATTGTGACAATCTTTGAATTAAACTTTGATGTTTAGGATTTAATTGCCGGTTTGGACTATGCTATCAACAAAGTGATTCTTTTATTAAGAAATTCTAAACCGGCACAAATTCCTTCTATCAAAAAGCAATAGTCTTAGTCTATAGAAATAAACAGAGCTCTTAACCTTAACCAAGAGGTTTAGTTGCTCATGACTTACAGAAAAAACTAGGATTCTGAAAACGTGCAGAAGAGAATAATGTTCGAACCTCTCCAAGGGAGGATCTTTTCCCCTTTTATAATAACCTAATTTGATTCTAAAAATAAAATAAAATAAATTCTCAGACTCAAAAGATATTGTTTGTAAATAAAAATTATAAAAAAACATATCTAACTAATAAATGCTAAATCCACTTGAGATGCCAAAAGAGGGGGAATTTGGTCAGCACTGCTGGCGTTAAACGCCATATAGGGCATTTAACGCCCTAAAAGGAGTCAGCTCATGCATGCTTGTGTCCCTTGCTGGCGCTAAACGCCCACGGGGGGTGCTACCAGCTTTTTTATTTTTAGCTCCAAACTCTGCCAAACTGCTCCGAATTTCACCTGAAATCATAAAAATGCTAAAATAACTCAAAGTAGCATCCAAAGAGGATTTTTACACTAAAACACTATGAAATTAAATAAAATCTAATTAAAAACAACTAGAAAATGAAGGGAAAAAGGGTACGAGATGCTCACGCATCAACGACCTCTAAAATAAAATCATATGTATAATATAGGTGAAAAAGGGTTTTATCTAGGAGCCCATTGAATAAAAGTTAAACAAAAGCATATAAACAGAAAAGCACATCACTCACGAAAGTGATAAATGTAAACCAAATAAGTTAAGAGTAAAGCAATACATAAATACACTAGAGAAGAATTCCAAAGGTACAAATAACAAAGCTTCTGACTCAGCCTGTGAAGCTAAGGCCGACCAGAGCATACTTATACATATATATACATATATACAAGAGAATCCCGAAAAGACCCAAAATACTGTTTACAGAACCTGTTTCTCCAGGTCAACCTCTAAAAGGGACAAAACATAATATATATATATATATAGTGGAGATATATAACTATGTACATATACATCTAAAACCCAAAATGAAACCCCAACGGGTAGAGTTCTTCGCTTGCAGAAAGCTCCCAGTATGCCTCAGCGAGGTGCCTCACGTCCTGCATATGAAAACCACAAAATATGTACAAGGTGAGAACCAGAGGTTCTCAGCATGGTAACGGTGCCCACAAAAATAATATATAAGGTCCTAGGAAAGCCAAAGGCAATCCTAGAACTCCGACACTCAGATTTAAAATTAAGGTCATAAATTAAAAACCATAAACAGGGTTGGTTATCTAAGGTTCTTATTTCTAATTCCTTTCTAACTTAAGCCCTAACTTTCCGCCTTCCTCTAATCCTCTGAAACTCTGGTGCACAGACAAGCAATACAGACAAAGCAAACACAAGTAGGATACAGATACAACAGGTAGCATATATAACAAGCAAGCATAATAATCACATAGACAAGCTCAATTAAATGCATAATCAAACAAAACACACATATGCATATGATGTAACCCTACCCTATGGCCGATGAGTCTCATCTATCGGTTTTAAAGCCAAACCCAACATGTCTGGTAGCTAACCCTGGACAAAACACCAAACACGGAGCAAGTGGGATAACGCCGCAACCCTTACATCTTAGCCGCTTACCCGGAGCAGGGGACAACTTCACCCTGCCTCTTACCTAGATGGCGTTATAGTTCTCAACCCAGAGCAACCAGCGACAGAATTCAACCCTTGCATCTTACCCGGAGTTTCAAACTCTTAACCAAAGTAAGTGGATAATACCACTGCATCTTACTAGGCATTCTCGCCTCTTACCCAGAGCAAGCAGATAACACCACTGCATCTTACCTGGAGGCATATTACAATCAAATTCAAACTCATTTTCATTATCATTCCAAATCATTCATAAAAATTCAATAATTAATTCATCTCCCACACATTTCTCAATATTTTTGCACTTCCTTAACATATACCCGGAGCGAGTGGTCAGTGCCACCACATCTTACCTAGTCACATCTATCTCATTGTCATTCAATTCATTATTTAGTCAAATACAATTCATCAGTATGAACATCATATTCATCCATCACTTCTTACATTACATCACCAATCCTTCCCTAAATCAGTTAACACTTCAAAAGACTATTCCAAATGTTTTCTCCATTTATTTCACATACTTACCTTCACTCTGAGGCTTAAGGCTCACTAACAGACTTTAAACAGGTGTACAAGTGGTTCGAAAAGCTAGAGGTTGGTTAAACTTTAAAGAATCACATTTTTGCCAAACAGGTGTTCCACGTATGTGAGACTGTGCCCACGTACGCGGGAGTGTGAAAACTGGCATCTTGCGTACGCGACCCCTAATTCGCATACAAGTGCTCGCGTACGCGACTTCCTCTTTTCCTCAAAAAGTTGCTAAGTCATTAAAAAATCAGTTTTATACACCTAACTTTTGACGTCCATAACTTTCTCTACAAAATTCTAAGTTCCTCAAATTGTATATCATTTTACTACTCTTGAAAATATCTTTAAGTTGAAATAAATTTCATTCAAATCCAAAATTCAAGGCTCAAATTATGGACCGCCGAAATCAGTTAAAAATCAAGTTTTCATCAAAGTACCAAACCTCAAAGCTTTCAAAACTTTCCATTCTAAACCTTCCAATTCCTACCAAAATTGCATCAATTCTCCACAATACGTATATCCACCCTCATATCATAGCTACTCAACCAATTCAATCAATCAATCTAACTAATTCTAACACCAATTTCCAACCAATTTTAACAACCCGTCAACATAGCCAAACTCTCATTACAACACACATCAACAACATATATTCATCATAATACATTATCATCATCAAACACCAACAAAATCATCATTCATCAACTCATTCTCGAGATAATTTCATATTTCCATCATGGTAACTAACATCAACCATATCAAATCAAATACATATTGCATTAATTTAAACCACCAAGTTTGCACCAACACATAAATCCAAATTTGCTTTCTTCAATCATTCAATAATTCACATTCATTATCCTCATTAATCATCATCAAAATCATCAATCATCAATCTTTTTATTAGGATTACTAACTTTTAACATACATACATGCTTCAACCTATCTTATGGTAATCTAGCCTATGTTTTCATGAGACATTATATATTATTTACGAGAAACCGAAACCATACCTTGGCCGATTCTAAACTCAAAACCACTGAAATTCAAGCTCCAAAGACTCTAATTCACACCCAATGATTCCAGCCACCAAAGGTTTGTTCCAGGAGCTCCAATTTGACAAATTCAACTCTAATTCAACATAAATTCAAATAGTTCATAGAATTCAAAAATTTGGCACAAGGGAACACAAAATTGGGCAAACCACAAGGGTTTAAAGTTTTCTTACCTTACCCATTGATGATTGGGGTAAATCCAACAATCATCTCATGTTAGATTGTACCTAAACTACCAAAATCAACAAAATCTCTCAACACCCATAACCAAAACATGAAAATAGGAATGAATGGAAAAATGGACATGAATTAGAGAAAGACATACCACTTTGTTTAAATATAATTGAAGAGGACTCCGAGATGAATGCATGGTCATAAACGGCTCGTTATCGGAGCTCTGGATCAAAAGTTATGAGCGATTGGATTCAAATGTCAATAGTACCCAAAAAAGGGTTTCTCTCTTTACATCACTGTTTCCCTCATTCCCTCTCAATGTATTTCTGAATTTGATGATGCTTCTAAGTGTGGGGAGATTTTTATATGTTGGGCTTGGGCCCAACTTGGGCCCGGTCCAACCGATTTAGTCCGTTGGCTCAATTTTGGGCCAAAACATTTAATAATAGTGTTAAAATTCATATTTCAATTATTTCTATTCCATTAAAGTATAAAATTTTATTTTCTAATTTCTTTGATTAATAATTAATTTATTGACTAATTATTCGTTAATTACGCAGGGTTTACATGTAACACTATATCATTCTAAGCCTTACCTCTAGCCGTAAAGCAAAGGATAACAAAGTGTCACGACAATTTTAAAGCTCAATATAATAATATATAGTCAAAGGATATAATATACTAGAAGCCCAATAAATAAATAAAGCTCAATGACTCAGAAAACAAAGATACAAAAACGCGATGCGTCTCACATGAACTAACTACATGCGTAAATGATAAGCTATACAAGATGAAGATACAAGATTTCAAGGTATACAAATCTTTAAATATATAATAGCCAAAAGAATACTAGCCACAACCCGCAGAGTTTTTTATAATAAAACAGCAACATCTTATCTCTCAAATTAAGCCTCTAAGGTAACAAGTACAAAATACAAAAGTGAGAGAATCTATAAGTGAGTAACCTGGTGCGCAAAATTAGAACTCGCACAACTTTACCGGCAAGTGCACTGGGTCATCCAAGTAATACCTGAAGTGAGTGAGGGTTGATCCCACAAGGATTGTCAGACTGAGCAAGCAATAGTTATCCTGTTGGGCTTAGTAAGGTAAACAGTAAAAGATGGTTGTTGGTGTAAAATGCATAAGTAGTGAAAAACAAGTAAATAAAGCAAATAAACAGGTTTGATGTGAAACAACTACGAGAAAACAGTTAAGGCCTCAGAGATGTTTACTTTTCCAGATTAAAACGTCTTACAAACTATTTTAACAATGAGTGATTCATTCTATGGCAAACCATAGTGATTAAACCATAATCTCTTAGCGATTTAATCTCCTCTATTTCTCACCAAAAGCCAATCTCGTGGCCATTCATTTTAGATCAGAGGGTGAAGTTTAGAAAACTAGTTTAGTGCCACAAAAACCTTAATTACCCAAAGCTAATAGGATTTTATGTCACATATCCCAATTAGTTCATGTAATTAGGAGTTTAGGAGGAGTGTTTTCAAGCTGTAGCTCAAGTGAGATAGCTCTCTCGAGAATCACAAGAGCTCATGTAGAATAAGGGTCATACTCTCGTTCCGCTCCAAATTCATAAGATTAAGAATGAAAACAACACCTTAGAATTGAATTAAACATTAATTAAAAGTAATTAAATACAAGAAAACTCAAAGTAGCATCCAAAGGTGATTTTTGCACTAAATTAAAGTAAAAGTAATTAAAATCTAACTAAAAATAATATTAAAGCAACTAGAAAAAGGGTATAAGATGCTCATGGATCATAACCAAAATACAGAAGATATCAAGCGATCCTCCGCTCTATCACCATCCCACAAACTCACCGAGGTGGGTTGCGACCTACATCTGAAAAATAACAATAATATATGGTATGAGAATCGGAGGTTCTTAGTATGGTAACAGTGCCCAATATGTAAGATATAAGGTTCTGGGACGCCAAAGGCAGTCCTAGAACTTCACATTGATACAGAATACTCAAACATAACAAAACAAATAACTTAAACCATAAATCGTAAACGGGGTTATCTAAACTTAGGGGATTTCTAACTAATCAAATAACACTGCTATTCTATAACCTTCGCCAGCCTACCCTCCGCACGATCCCATCGCCACCGCCTACCTGACCTCTTCAGCACCACACAATCACAAGTATATGCAAACAGCTAATAAACAGGTAATATTCATGTATAGCAAGTAATTCAAGAAGCAAGTAGGCATGTTATACATTTAGGCAAATTGCAAGTAATCAAAGCAAATAAGAACATAAGAGATTCATATGATGAATGCCTGTCCTATTGGCTGTGATATCACATTATCGGTTCAACTGCCAACCCAACACATCCTTTTGGATGTAGCCTTTTCTGCCATGCCCAGGGATATAGTGCCCTACTCACTCTGTGCACCAGGGATATAATGCCTTGCTCACTATTAACCCAGGGATACAGTGCCTGGCGCACTTGCATGCGTACCCAGGGATATAGTGCCCGGCTTACTCTTGCGGGAAAGAAGGTTAAAAACCATCACATTCCATCCCAAGGATATAGTGCCCTACTCACTATTAACCCAGGGATATAGTGTCTGGCTCACTTTCTTATTCACCTTCATCAATCATCACAATCTTCTTATTTCAATCCATTCTTAACTTTCAAGTCTCTCAACATTCTAGGGATATAGTGCCATGCTCACTCTTAACCCAGGGATATAGTGCTCGGCTCACTATCCATCCTGCTCTACATCAGTTCTCAAGTCATATCCTTATTCCATTCTCAACTAATCATCAGTTCTCAATATATTATCATCTCACCCTTAATTCAAAGCCTAAATATTGTTTTAAGTTACCTAACCCATCCTCACTAGCCTCAAAGCCCAGTTACTAGCTAAGAGCCTTAAACAATGATTAAAGAAGTTTAGAAAGCTAGAGAACCAGTTGAAATTTCAAGAAAACAAGTTTTCAACAAAACAGGGGTCATGCGTATGCATTCCCCTATCCCGCATACGCATGGTTGTCGAAATGGGTGGCCACGTATACGAGATTCCCAGATCGAGGAGAATGCCCTCGTCGTGTGTCTAAAACTCGCGTACGCATGACTCAAAATTACACTCCCGTTTAGCATGCCAGTGCCCGTGTACGCATGACCAATTGGTAATGGCCAACGTCCGTGTCGCGTGCAATGCCCACATACGCATGCCTTAGTAGATTCAGAAAATTTTCAAAGTTGCAGAATTCAGATTTTCTTACCGAATTTCAAATGCGCATAACTTTTTCTTTTTAAAACATTTTCTATCCGTTCTTCAAACGTCTTAAAGCTCACGGACTCAAATTTTATTTAAGACAAGTTTCATTAAAAACAAAGGTTCGGAGGCCATGTTATGCCTCGTCAAAGTTCATAAAAAATAAGGTTTTTATAAAAACTTGCAAGGTTCTCTAGTTTCTAAAACTTAATTCAAACCAACTCAACAATACCCCAAAACCATCATCAAAACATTATTACACACTACAATTTACTCCTCTAATACACTTCAAGCATTTTCACACCTATCACAACAAATATTTCATCCTCTTCACTCAAAAATCCATAAATCCAAAATCAACAACATCAATAAACATTTATCAATTCTCCATCTCATCATTCTCACTTTCAAAACCAACAACCCCTTCACCAATCATAAAAATTCACATACAGATAATCATATATCACATATCATTACCCATTTTCAACATTAATATTCAACATCAAACATCAACAATCACCATCATAAGTCATCAAAATTATCACATTCATCAATAATCATCAAGCATCACCAACTTATATAATCATCATCAATTATCACCAACATCAATCATCCTCATCAACATCAATATTACCAATCTTCCATCCAAATAAACACGTTATCCTTATATCATCATAATCAATATTCATACTCGTCTTCAATCATAATCATCACATACAACTCATTCACTCTTCATTATACAACCCTTCCTCTAACACAATAATTCACATACATTTAATCACACCTAATTAGTTTCTAGAAACATTACATATTACCCAAAAGAAACCAAAACCATACCTTGGCTGATTTTCAATATGCACAGATTCACCAAATGACCTCCAACCAAGCTTCTAAGTCCAAAGAAGCCACCAAATTTGATCCAAAAGCTCCAAATCAACTCCAATCAAGAAGAACTCTAAGCTAATCTATATAAATTACCACAATCAAATCCTATGATTCGTAAATTCACCAAATCACAAGGGTAAAGAAGTTTGTTACCTTACCCAATGGAGATTGGGGTAAAATCCAACAATTACCCGCTACTAGAGTTCACCTAAACCATCAAAATCACAAAACTCACTCAATATCAAAACCCACATTTTTGAAATATAAGGGCAGAGAAACTGGGAGGGGAAAAGTGAGTTCCTTACCACTTTGGTCAGATAGAAATGATGGGCTCGACAAGAGCTTTGCGTGGCCACAATGGCTCGTTAATCGGAGCACCTTAGCTCAAGTTAGGAGCAAAAGAAGAGAAGGATTGATGAAAGCCAAAAGTAGGTTCGGAATTTTACAAAATAGAATTGGTGTTGCAAGTATAGTCCCAAACCAACAATTAACTCTCAATCAAAGTTTAATTCAAAGATTTGTCACATTATAAACCAACATAACCGGGAGTTTGAAGTCCTCGGTCATTCTCCCTAGGAATTGCAATTAAGTGTTCAATTATTGGCTATGAGGGAATGGGGGTTTGATAGCAAGAGGCAAGTAATGTAAACAGCAAGGAATGAAAGAAACAAACAATAACTAAATATCAAAAGAAATCAAACTCAAGGCAATTAATCAAAAGAAAGGAAAATTCAAGTGATGAGAAACCTCTTGGCAAGGATTAAGAGTAAGGTTACCTATCCTAGCCATTGACCACAAACATAGATGATTATGAAGATTTAATCCTACTTAGTCAACCCTAACATCGAGAATAAGTCAAATAGGCATAATTGATCTCAATTCACAAATCCTAGCCAAGTCACTAATTAGCTTAGTGAAAGACTAGCGTTAATAGAAACCAAATCAACTAACTACCTTAATCTATCAATCAAGAATGGACATCAATGGCTCAAGGTCACCAAAGTCCTCAATTCCAAGTGAAGAGTGTGGAAAACTACACTAAAACTAACCCAAGCATTTTATTGAACACTTGGTGAGCATAAAAAGAAAAGCATATTAAATTACAATAATAATAAAATCTAAAGTTACCAAGTGCAAGAATAATAATAACAACTCAAAAACATCAATCAACATAAAAACATCAAATTGCATTAAATAGAAATTAAAATCAACAAGGGTTCAAAAACACAAAAGTGACCAAATAAAAGAAATAGCATGTAAAACTAAGAGAGCAAAGATGTGATAACAAGAAATTGTAAGGAAAATTAAAGCAAGTATCAAAACATAAATCTAAGAGAAATTTAACTAATCTACCCTAAATTCTAGAGAGAAGAGAGAGCTTTTCTCTCTAGAAATGACCTAAAACATGTCTAAACTAAACCTAATTGTTCTCCCCCTTATTCCTCTTGAATTAGGCTTGAAATAGCTTCAGAAACAAGTTGGATTGGGCTCTGGAAGCCTGGAAACTGCCCTAGCATCTTGCATTAAATGAAGTCACGTGCCAGGACTTGTGCGTACACAAAGGTGTGAGCATATTCACACTTGCTGAATCTCATCTCGTGCATACGCACGCATCTTTGTACGTACACACAACCCTGAAAAGCTCCAAACTCTATTTCTTCATGAATTCTCTACTTTTGCATGCTTTTTCCTCACTTCTTCTATCCATATTTGCCTTGCAACCCTGAAATCACTCAACAAATACATCAAGGCATCGAATGAGGTTAAAGTGAATAAAATTTAGTAAATATAAGGCCTAAAAATCATGTTTTTACTTTCATGCACAATTTAGGAAGAAATCATGAAACTATGCTATTTCAATCAATAAATACGAGAAAAGTCAATAAAATCTACCCAATTAATGCAAATAAATACCATGAAATGTGGATTCATCAAGGATGAATAGTGTTTTTTGGGGTTTCTCTCCTCTCTTGAACTCAGCAACGTGATTCCCTTTGATTTTGGGGAAGAAGAGCTGAATGCATTGCTTTATATGTTGGGCCTTGGGCCCGATTTAGGCCCAGTCCAACCCATTAGCATTTTTGGCCCATTTGGTCTAACTTTGGGCTAAAACCTTTAGGATTATTGCCCACTTTCCAACTCTAACTATGTTTCTAAGTTTTTCTACAGTTTTATTTTCTTATACGCAGTATTGGGCAGACTTAAGCCGGTACTTCCAGCTAATTTATTGATACGCATTTTTATGCAATTTTCTGCAGAAAATTACATTTTCTCACTCTGAAAAATCTACAAAATTCAAATCTCACTTCCAAATTTTTAAATTAAGACTTCTAAATTTTTGAACTTATTTTGGACAGTTAAATTATATTTTTATTTATCTAAGCGATTAATTTTAATTTTGATTCTTACATTACCAACTTGTACACTTATGCCTTAATGATAAATTAGAACTTACCTTGCTGGATTGTGTGCTTCACATAATTTAAGTAATGCATTTAGCATGTTGCATTGTGTTTGTGAAGTTTGTTGTGAGTTCCCTATTAATGCTCTTTCTTTGAACTCTTCAACTGATGTGAAAATGTGTTTACTATGTGCTTAAGTCAAATAATTTCTTTCTTTTCCTAAACTACATAGCAACCATATTTCTGCAATTTTTATTAAACGGGCAACTCGATCAAAATTCAAAATGTGTTATTAGTTGATGTGTGAGTTCCATATTTCTTTTGGTTCATTATGTTCACTTGCACGTTGATAAACCACAATTTTATGGTTTATCTTGTATTGAATTTGGTGGATTTTATCAACTTATCCTACATTTATTCACTGAAACAGTATGGTTTTGTGAATTCTTCCTAAATTATGCTTAAGAGTAAAAATATGTTTTTTGAGTAGTTTTTCACACTTTTGGCTTGGGATTGAGGACTTAGGTGACCTTGAGTTATTGATGTCTAATATTGATTAATGATTTAGGGTTGTTAGTTGGTTTGGTTTCCCATAACGCTAGTCTTTCATTAAGCTAATTAGTAAGTTTGCTAGGACTTGTGGATTGAGACCAATTACGCCTATTTGACTTATCCTCAATGTTAGAGTTGACTAAGTGGGATTAACTCCTCATAATTGCCATGTTTATGGTCAATGCTTAGGACAGAAAACCTTAACTCTCAACTCTTGCTAAGAGTGTCATTTTAGCATTTATATTTATTTAGTTGTTAGCTTTATTTTCTTGTTATTTAAGTTCTTGCCTATTTATTTGTAAACCCCTGATTCTTACAACCGATAACATGCATACTAGTGCAGGATTTTGAATTCCCACAGCTTAACCGATAAGTGCACCGGGTCATCCATGTAATAGCTCAGGTGAGTGAAGGTCGTTCCCACGAGGGTTGTCGGACTGAACAAGCAATAATTATCCAGTTGAACTTAGTTAGGCAAATCAAAAAGGGGTTTGGTGAGTTGCAATTCGCATGAACAGTAAATAAGCAAGTAAGGGTTTGGTGTAAAAACAGTATAAAAAAATAGTTAAGGTTTTGGAGATGTTTATCTCTCCGGATTAAAAGTTCTTACCAACTATTTTAACAATGCATGATTCATTCTATGGCAAACTGTAAATGTCTAAACCCTAAACTCTTAGTGATTTAGCCTCCTCTAATCTTCGTTGACCGCCACTCTCGTGGTCACTTAATTCTGATTAGAGGGTTAAGTTTAGAAAACAAGTTTAAGGCCACAAAAATCCTAATTACCCAAAGCTAACAGGATTTTATGTCACATATCCCAATCAGTTCGTGTAATTAACAATTTAATAGGAATTTGTTTTTAAGCTGTATTTCAAGCGAGATAACTCTCTCGAGAATCACAAGAACTCATGTAGAAAAGGGTCATACTCTTGTTCCACCCAGTTCATAAGATAAAAAATGAAAACAATCCTTAGAATTGAATCAAAACATTAATTAAAATAGAAGAATAATAGTTCTAATCCATAGAAATAAACAGAGTTCTTAACCTTAACCAGGAGGTTTAGTTGCTCATGACTTACAGAGAAACTAGGGTTCTGAAAAATGTGCCGAAGGAAGAAGATCCTACACCTAAGTGATCTTTTCCTTTAAATACTAACCTAGAGATAAATACCAAATCAGTACCCAAAAGATTCTGGCGCTGACAAAATGGTACTTGACTTTAGTTATTGACAAAATAGTCCTTGAAAGATTTTAAAATTTGACAAGCGTACCCACGAGTTTGCCGGAGCACATCTTCGGCAAGTACAATGCTGACATGGCCACTACATTTTGATGACATGACAAAAATCCTCCCCCACCCTAATCTTTCCCCTCCAACGCACTTCCCCTTCCCCCTCCCAATGCATTCCCCCTTCCCTTTCCTGAATGCACTCTCCCCCCTCCCCAACCCTAATCTTTCCCTC
>NW_015495871.1:0-1237 GCF_000816755.2 Arachis ipaensis
TACTTAACTAGGAGAGTCAGTAACACTATCTGGATTCTGAGTTTCTATAGATGCCAATCATTCTGAACTTCAAGGGATAAAGTGAGATGCCAAAACTGTTCAGAAGCAAAAAGCTAAAAGCCCCGCTCATCTAATTAATACTGATCTTCATAGATGTTTTTGGAATTCATTGTATATTCTCTTCTTTTTTTATCCTATTTGATTTTCGGTTGCTTGGGGACAAGCAACAATTTAAGTTTGGTGTTGTGATGAGCGGATAATTTATACGCTTTTTGGCATTGTTTTTAGTATGTTTTTATTATATTTTAGTTAGTTTTCATCATGTTTTTATTAGTTTTTAAATAAAAATCACTCTTCTGGACTTTACTATTAGTTTGTGTATTTTTCTATAATTTCAAGTATTTTCTGGCTGAAATTGAGGGACCTGAGCAAAAATCTGATTCAGAGGCTGAAAAAGGACTGCAGATGCTGTTGGATTCTGACCTCCCTACACTCAAAGTGGATTTTCTGGAGCTAATATTCCATACTTTGTGTAACAACCCTGATTTTCGAGTACGCGAGATCATTTCTGAATACACGGATTTCTTCGAAAGATCAGTAAAGGAAATACCTCTTCTGTATAATCAAGCATCTCAATCCTCATTGTCATTATATTATCTTTAACTCAGGACCTTAGTTGAGACAAGCTCGATAACGCGGTCACGAAGAACCTAGTTTTTGAACCGTATCGGTTAGGGGTTTTGATTCGGTTTTTCGTAAATAGTCTCAGTTTGACAAACCGGACTCGATTTATGAGAGGAGAGAGATAATATTATAATATTATCATTATATTAGTATTAGAAAATGCTTGAATGATATTATAAGGTTACCTGATCTGTTTTAATTAAAAACAGAAAATCGGTTTAACCGGGTTTACGGTTTACTGGTGCAGCTTAGCACCAGCACTCTCTGATGACTTTAGCAATGCTAAGGCCTCATTATACATGTTTTATTCTCATAATAAATATGTTACTAGTGTCATTTATGCCAGTAGCTCAGAAAATAATTTTTAGAGATGTTTTTACAAGTGTTCCGATACACCTAGTTTTAGTAGTTATACACCTGAGATATTTTAATATTATTTTAATCCTCCTCCAAGCCAACCAATCACAACTCTCCTTACACCCCCAAGACCTCCAATGCTGTCTCATTTCATCATTTTGGCCGAAAATAACAAGAGAGAAAAGAGAGAAACTTT
>NW_015495871.1:9122-14925 GCF_000816755.2 Arachis ipaensis
GAGAGTTGTTTGTTGGTTTGGAGCTATACTTGCAACGTAAATATTTTGTGAAATTCCTTACCCACAATAATTTTTGTGTCAGTTCTCTCCAAAATATGAGCTCCCAAAATTGATTTTTGTAGGGTAATCCAGGATCCCATATCTTGTCCTCGCACCCATCTTCTAGTTGATTGCCTTGATTTCGTCCGGGTGACGAGAAAGATGAATTCTCATGAAAGCACCAAACCACTCTCTTAGACCCATTTAATTGAGCATTACACCAATCCATGCTCTTCAATTCTGAGCTTCCAACCATAATGAACCTAGATTTACAATGCCAACCACTTAACATCCTCCTTTTTCGCTTAATTCCACAAAGCACCCTAAGTTGGCCATCCGTCTCAAGCAAACCATACTCAAGTGGGATAATAGAGCTGAGAGTTAGAAGTTTTACCCACTCAAGCGAAGGATTGGATGGTGAACTAGGTGAAGGAGTTCCCAAAGATCTTGATAAAGTATGCTCTACTCCCGTCCATCCTCTTCTAGAGACTTCCACCACTTGGCAAGGTTTTTCAAGTTTCTCCTTTTGCCAAGCTTCCTCAAGCTCACATTCTTCTTCACTAATTTCTTCCGTCTCTTCCCCACACTCTCATCATAGATAGGAGATCTTGTGAAGTCTACCTCATCATCAAGTTTAAGCAAATTTGGGAAGGACTCTTCAAACTCGAAAGGATCATATGTTAATGCGGAATCGTCATAAATAGGAGGGCTTATTGCTTGGAATACTTCTTCCAGTTCTTCACTTACAACAGGTCTTGGGGGTTGCACATCCTCCTCAACCTTGCTTTCTAGTCCATTGGGAGGAGGTTCAACAAGATCATCAAGGGAATTGGCCAATGTGGGCAAAAAGTCACTAGTGATGGAATCTACTTCTTGATCAATTTTCTTCATCTCTCCGTTTACTTCCACAACTTCACTCTCTTCTTTAACATCCTTTATGTGCTCAACATATCCCAAACATCCACCCACTACTTTCTTGTGTTCGCTAATCTCTATCTTCTTCTTTTGTTGCTCTTTCTGCTTCAACTCTTCTTCCTCACTATGGAGCTTCAAGTTCATTCCCTCACTAAGCCCCTTGATTGTTCCTCCATATTCAACAATGGGGGTACTTATGGTACCTGAGCTTAGGTGGAATGTTAGGTGACTCACGGCTTCTACCATGCTAGCTATCCTTGCTCTTAGCTCATTAGACTTAGTTTCATCCTCCTCTTGTCGCCTTAAGATACGAGATTCAAGGTTTCTCAGTTCTAACATGAAGGCTTCATCGGGAGGTGGTGGTGGAAGATAGAGTTCATCGTTTAAGGGAAGATTGTTGATGTTGGAAGGTGCTTCATAATGGTGGAATTCTTGAGGTGATGTGTGTGGAATTTGTGGTTTTTGGAAGTATTGGTATTGGGATGGTGCTTGTTCTAGATGTGGTTCATATGGTGGTTGGTATGGTGTGTATGAGTTATGGTCATATGGAGTTGAATGGTGGTGTGAGGCTTGTGAGTATGATGTATGGCTATATTGAGGAATGGGATCATATGCACATGATGATTGTGGTTGACAACCACATTGAGGGTCATCACACACATTGGATTGATACACATTAGGATCAGGATTATACCCAAAAGAGTTTGGAGGAGGTTGTTGCCATGAAGGTTGTTCATAAGCTTGAGGTTCCTCCCATCCTTGATTTTCAAATCCTTGATGTATATCCTCATTGGAGCTTCCATTTCCTACAACATAGTTTGAACTACACTCATAGCCAAAAGGATGAGAATTCATAGTGAAAGAGAGAATAAAAACAAAGATTAATAAGAAACAAAGAAAATAAAATCCTAAACTAGCAAAAACTAGCAAACAGACCAAAATTCAAGCTATTCACAATATATACAATAGCCAATAACATAGCACCATTGTGTTCCCCGGCAACGGCGCCATTAATTTGATACATAGATCGTTGTGGGTAAGGAATTTCACAAAATATTTACGTTGCAAGTATAGCTCCAAACCAACAAACAACTCTCGCATCAAATTAAATTTTTGGTTGTCACATGTACAATCCCCAATTAAGAATTTACCGAAGTATTTGGACTCTGGGTCGTCTCCCTAGGATACAATGAAGTGCTCAATTATTGGCTATAAGGGGTAAGAGGGTTTTTTTGGTTCATAGGAGGGCAAGAAAAGTAAATTAGGCAAGTAATTAAAGAAAACAAAATGACGAACTCTTGGCTAAGACTTAGTTAATTGAGATCACCATCCTTGTTAACAAACCAAATATTGATAATCATGAGAGGCCAACCTATTAAGTCTACTTCCCAAAGGCTTCAAGTACGTAACATCTACTCCTAAGCCTAGAAGTACGTCAAATAGGTTTGATCACATCAACCCGTAAGTCCCAACCTACCTACTAATTAACTTAGTAGTAGGTTAGCGTCAATGGGTATCAAATTGATCTCCAAGGGTTCTCAATTCACCAAATCTATTATACCCAATACTCAAGTTTACCCAATTCCCTTAGCTTAGACCAAGAGTCAACAAAACTACTCAAAAACTAAGGAAGACATTTCATCAAACATGTAGAATGCAATAAAAGTGAACATTATAAATTTCAAGGATAGTAAATTCTACCAACTACTAATTGCAAGGAAAATAAAATCATAACTTGATTCATCAATAAAAAGAAGCATCAACATCAAATTGCATTAATTGTAAACCAAATCCAACATGAGTTCATCATCACAAAAGGGGCATAAAAGAGAAATTAACATTACAACTAAGAGAATCAAGATGTAGAAATGAGAAATTATAAGAGAAACAAGATGAGATCAAGTGATTAAACATGGACCTAAGACAATCTACCTAATCCTAACCTAATTCTAGAGAGAAGAGCGAGCTTCTCTCTCTAGAAAACTAACTAAAGGCTCATGTTGGCTAAACTAATTGCTCCCCCTTTGCTTGGACTTCAATTTTGCATGAAATACACTCAGAAACAAGTTGGATTTGGGCCTGGGCAGTTCTGAAATCGCCCCCAGCATTTTGCCTTTAAGTGGGCCATGTGAGAGTATTGGCGCGTGTGTGCCATGTGCGCGTGTGCGTCGATTGGCAAAATCTTCACCCACGCGGACGCGTCATATACACGTGCGTGTCTCTGTGTGAAACCACTTTTGCGCGTGCGCGCCATGTACGCGTGCGCGTCCATTGGTGCATTCCCAATCTTTGTTTCTTCATGCATTCTCCTCTTTGCATGCTTTTCTCCTCATTCCTTCCATCCAATACTTGTCTTATGGACTTGAAATCACTCAACAAACACATCAAGGCATCGAATGGAATTAAAGTAAATCAAAATCACCAATTTAAGGGCCTAAAAAGTATGTTTTTACACTTAAGCACAATTCAATGGAGAATTACAAAACCATGCTATTTCATTGAATAAATGTGGGAAAAGGTGGTAAAATCCCCTAAAATAAGCACAAGATAAATCACGAAATCGGGATTTATCAATTATTGAAATTAAAACCAAAGCAAGAATTTTAAATCATGGGTTGCCTCCCATGGAGCGCTCTTTTATTGTCATTAGCTTGACATTGGGCCCTTTATTAGGGTGGTTGATGATTGTGGTGCCTCAGTTTGTCTCCTCTCACTGTGAGCTTTCTTCCAGTGCCTTGATGTTCAATCTCTATGTGCTCTAGTGATAGTATTCTATTGATAAGGTAGTAATCATCAGCTTTCTGATCTGTCCCCAATTGTTGGTAGATTAATTGCACTTTATCTCCCTTTGAGAATCCTTCAGTTGGGACCTTTTTGTTTTTCCACCCTTTTAGAGTCTTTTTTTTTTTTATTTTCTTTCTCTCTTTTTGTGATCCTTCTGTTTTGACAGTGGACTGTATTTTGGGATCTGTCTTCTTAGTGGCCAACACCTCACTTTCTTCTTGATTCCTTTCATCTTTCTGTACAGTCTCATTCTCCTTTTGTCCTGCTTTGCTACTTGTCTCTTGCTTTGGAGGGGAACTAATGAGTATCTCCTTGGATTCTTCCTTCCAATGCAATTCTTCTCTATCATCTTTCATGTAGTTCTCCTTTTCATCAGTATGAAAGACATTCAGAGTGATGCTCTTATCATGTACTCTTAAGGTTAATTCTCCTTGTTCAACATCTATGATGGCCCTTGTTGTGGCTAGGAATGGTCCTCCCAAGATAACAGAGTTACTCTCTTATTCTCCTAGGTCCAGGATTACAAAGTCTGCAGGGAATATAAACTTGTCCACCTTGATCAAAAGATTTTCAATCACTCCTTTGGAAAATACCAATGATTTGTCCACGAGCTCTAGTGACATCTGTGTGGGCTTTACATATTCTATACATAGCTTTCTCATCATAGAATAAGGCATTAGATTGATGCTAGCTCCTAAGTCACACAGTGCTTTTTTGATGGTCATATTACCAATGGTGTAAGATAAGAAGAAGCTCCCAGGGTCTTGGAGTTTTGGAGGGAGCCCTTTTTGGATCACTGCACTGCATTCTTGAGTTAGAAACACTGTTTCCTTCTCATGCCAGCTTCTCTTTTTGTTAATGAGCTCCTTCAGGAACTTTGCATATAGAGGCATCTGCTCTAATGCTTCAGCAAGTGGGATATTGATCTCCAGCTTCTTGAAGACCTCAAGAAACTTAGGGAATTGTTGATCTTTGAGTTCTTTTTGTAGCCTTTTAGGATATGGCAGAGGAGGTGTGTAAGCTTTTACCACCTTCCTCTGGTCTTGAGATGGTTCCTCCAGTATTTGCTTCCCTTTCCTTGACTCTCGTGGCTGCTCATTTTTCTCTTTAGGCTTCTCTTTGTCCTTCTTGTTAAGTGCAGCTTCTTCCTTGTTGCTGGCCTCATCATTCTCAGTTGGCTTCTTGTCATTCACCAAGATTCTTCCACTCCTTAATTGGATAGCTTTGCATTCTTCTTTGGGATTCGGAATGGTATCACTTTGGAGTGAGCCTATTGGTCTTTCAATTACTGCTTGCTTGGACCATTGTCCAATTTGCCTTTCTAAATTTCTCATTGAAGCTTCATAATTCTTGCTTGTCAGTTCCTGCTGCTTCATCATCTTTTCCATAAGTATCCCTAAGTTTGAGATCCTTTGAGCATCTTATAGTATTTGTGGCTGGTTGTGGGATGTTTAAGGTGGATGATAGGTGTTTTGGTTAGTAGCTGGGTTATTGGGTGGATAATAGCTGGAATTTGGGTAGTTGTTTTGGGGTTTTTTGTATGGATTGTTGTTAGTGTTTTGCTGGTTGCTGTGGTTTGTGTAAGTTGTGTTTCTTGGGTTGTTTTGGTTTGAATTCTTCTGCCGGGGCTGCTGGTTTTGAGTGTGGTTATCTCCCCATCTTAGGTTTGGATGGTTCTTCCAAGAGGTGTTGTATGTATCTCCATGGAATTCATTCTGGCTGGATCCTTGGTTGTGCATGTAGTTCACTTGTTCTTGCTGCTGATCTTCACAATTTTTCTCATTTTGTCCCCACCCAGTTGGTGGTTGATTGGTGACATTCACTGATGCAACTTGTAAGCTATCAATCCTCTTGGCCATCTGCTCAAATTGTTGCTGGATTTGCTGCTGCATCACCTTGTGTTGAGCTAGAATGGTGTCCACACCTTCCAACTCCAGTACTCCCTTTCTTTGAGCAGGTTGGTGTTGCCTTTGATGAGCAAAGAAGTATTGATTGTTTGCCACCATATCTCTGAGGTTTTGGGCTTCCTCTGCTGTCTTCATTAATTGTAATGAGCCTCCTGCTG
>NW_015495872.1:0-8731 GCF_000816755.2 Arachis ipaensis
TAGGAAGTCAATTGTGGTCTTTAAAAAATTTGTACCGTACATAAAAATTTTTTGTGATATGCATAAAAAAATTTTATACTGTGTATTAAAACTTTTGTACTATATGTATTTTGTTGGTTGAATTTTAATATTTTAAACATGTAATTTTTTAAAAATTTGTGTTATACGCTATAATTTTTGTGCTCTACTTTTTGAACATATGTAAAAAAACAAAGAAGAAAATGAAAAGGATGTCAACGATGATAATAATAATAATGAAGGATGATGAAAAAAAATTAAAGAGAAGAAGACGCTAAAAAAAGAAAAAGAAGAAGAAAAAGACAAGACAACAATGACGATGATGATACTATTAAGAAAAGCATACAAAAGAGGGGAAAAAAATAACAATGATGACAATCAAGTTAAATAAACGTGCATATCTAATTTAGTTGGCACTTTGTCACGGTAAATTTTAGAAGGTTAAATTTAACAGTGTTTGTATAGTTTTCTGGAGTATTTGAGAATGCTTTAGATGGTTCTGGAACATTCTAGAATGTCCTAGAAGGTCCTGGAATACCCTAGAAGGTTCTAGAAGACGCTGGAAGGTCATAGAGTATTCTAGAAGAGTGTAGATGTATATAGAAGTATAAAGAGTGGTATGGAATAATCTAGAAATATTTAGAAAGTTGTGGTAGGATAGATATTTGTAAAGAAGGTTCTAGATGATTAATCTGGACCGTTGATTAAATTTAATCCTAACTGTCGATTAAGGAGGTGGATGGCTATAAATAGGGGTGAGAGTTAGAGTTTGTGTATGTGTGAATCATTTGTAATAAACACTTGAGTAATAAAGTGTTCTTTCCACCAAAGCTTCATTTCTCTTGTGTTCTCTTGTATTCTTAGCTTTCTTGCTAAATATTGAGGGTTATGCTGACTTGGTCTTAACTCAAGAGGTTGAGTAAGTCCAAGTGCCGGCATGGTAGCGTTGGAGTGTGTCCAAGGCCGTGACAAATTTGGCATCAGAGCAAGGTTCGAGAGGGAGCACAAGTCACTTATGGGTATGGCTTCTAGTATCACCATGGAGCATGTTGAGTCTCAAAGGGGAAGAAATGCTATTCCTTCTCAATGGAAAGGCAAGAAGGTCCGTTTTTCAAGTGAGCCTAGAGGTAAGGACTCTAACTTCTTAGAAGAGAGAGTTTCTGTGTTGGAAAATGTTCTATCCTCTATGGANAAAGAAAGCATGCTCCAAATCGAAGAGAAGCTTGAGAATTCCTTAAAGCTATTTGAGGAAGTTCGAGTTTGGTTTGAGGAGACAAAATCTCGACCAACCATTATAAGGGAGACGACAAAGATTGATCTCCCCAAGTCAAAGGAGTTCAAGGGCGTAAGGGACGCTCGCAAGGTGGAGAACTTCCTATGGCAAATGGAGAGGTACTTCGAAGGCCAATGGGTGGTCGAAGAAACAATAAAGGTACGCACTGTAGCTCTCTACCTTTCTGATAATGCTACTTTGTGGTGGAGGAGAAAGTGCGTAGATATGGAAAAAGGTACTTGCAACTTAGCCACATGGAAAGATTTCAAAAGGGAGTTGAAATGACAATTCTTCCCTGAGAATGTGGTTTATGAAGCAAGGAAGAGGTTGAGGGAGTTGAAGCACAAGAGTATGATTAGTGACTACGTAAAGGAGTTCACTACTCTCACGCTTCAAATCCCCAACTTAGCATCAGAGGATAAATTGTTCTTCTTCATTGATGGACTCCAACCTTGGGCAAAGCAAGAACTACAAAGAAGGAATGTTAAGGATGTCGATGAGGCCATCATGGTGGCAGAATCACTCACTGAGTATCATAGGGGAGACTCTAAACCCAAGTCTTCCCCCAAGCCTAGTTCTGCTAAAGGTGGGAGAGACAAGGGGAAGAGTTTCTCAACCAAGAAGGAAGGAAAATACTCTTCAAAGAAAGAGTACGAAGAAAAGAAGAAGGCTTTTGTGCCCAAAAGAGGATGCTTCGTGTGCAAGGGACCACACCAAATGAAGGATTATCCCAAGCTAGGGACTTTGGCATCTATCGCCGAGGAACGAGAAGCTCAAACTCAAGTAAATGAGTGTGTTGGATCTTGATGAATGGATTTTTGATGGTATAGAATTTCACAAATGAAATCTCGTTGCAAGTATAGTTTCTAAACCAACAAATAATCCTCTCATGCAAAAATTTGGTTGTCACTATAAAAATAACCGAAGTATTCAAACCTCGGGTCGTCTCTCAAAGGAATAGCAGGAAAGTGTTCTTGTTATTGGTTATGAGATGTATATTTTGGGGTTTTGATAAGAGACTTGAAAGATATATTGCAAAAGAAGTAAACTAACAACTAAGAAAGCTCTTGGCAAGGAATGAGAACTAGAAGTCCTATCCTCATTATCATCCTCAATTGTGATATCAATTGTCCATTGCTCCCACTTAGTCAACCTCTAACTATGAAGGAAAGTCAAGTGGATAAATCAACATGAATCCTCAAGTCCTAGTCAACTCCTAAGGAAAGACTAGAGTTAGTGGAAATCAAGTCAACTAGCAACTTTCAATTATCAATCAACAAAGGAGTTTGATAACTCAAGAGTCTCCAATTACTCAACCAAAGCCAAGAGGAGAAAAATTCTATACTAAAGCCCAGCCAAGCATTTTGTCAAACACTTGAAAGGCATAAAAGGAAAGCGAGATAAAATTGAAAGAAATTTAGATCTACAACTACTAATTGCAAGAAATTAACAACAACAAAGCAATTAAACAATAAAAGGAATCAAACATAAAATTGCATTAAAAGAAAATAGAAGAAATAAGAGTGCATCAATAACAAAGTAAACAATTACAAGAAGTAAAATACAAAACTAGAGAGAGAAAAGGTAGAGGAACAAGAATTGATAAAGAAAAAGTAAATCAAAGCATGAATTAAACCTAGATCTAAGAAATCCTAATCTAACCTAATCCTAATTCTAAAGGGAAGAGAGAGCTTCTCTCTCTAGAAACTAACTAAAGCATTCCCTCCAAAATTCAATTATGACTACTTCTAACTAAAGCTCTTGATCTCCTCTTGATTTCTGCATATAATAGGCTCAGAAGTGAGTTGGATTTGGGCCTGGAAAGCCCAGAATTCGCCCCCAGTGTTTTGCCTTTAATGAAGTCATGTGCGAGTGTCGATGCGTACGCCTGGGTCACGTGTACGAGTCGCTTGGCAATTTGTGTTCCACGCGTACGCATCATGTACGCGTACGCGTCGCCATGCGACTTCACATTCCACGCGTGCGCATCTGCTACGCGTGCGCGTCGATGAATGCATCCCAAATCCTTGATTTTCCATGATTTCTCCACTTGCATGCTTTTCTCTTCATTTCTTTGATCCATTCCTAGCCTTTTCAACCTGAAATCACTCAACAAACACATCAAGGCATCTAGTTGAATCAAAGGTGAATTAAAATTAACCAATTAAGGGCCTAAAAAGCATGTTTTCACTCTTAAGCACAATTTAGGAGAGAATTATGAAACCATGCTATTTTAGTGAATAAATGTGGAAAAAGGGTAATAAAATCTCCTAAATTCAGCATAGAATGTACCATCAAATAGTGGTGCATCAAATCTCCCTACGACATGCTTAAACCAAGAGAGAGATAAGGGTATCATCATTTATTCAATGTAAGCTACCTACATGCAACCTATCTAAATGCAACTATCTAAATGAATGAAATTGCTTGGTCAAAACCAATCAACTTCCAAGAAAACATATACAAGTACAAGGGCTAAAGGTATTAATTACAACCAAGCCAAACCACAGTTGAATTGAGTTATTAAAGATTTTATAAACTTGCAAGAAAAGTGATGATTGTAGGTGAAAACATGTAATTGAGCAATCAAACCCTCACTAGATGTGTATACGCTCTATTCGCTCAAGTGTATAGGGTCGATCCATTATGAGAGATTTTATGCCGGCGTAGAATTTATCAATAAATCCAATCGTGAGTATAGTCTAGACCGACATGCAATTCCACATCAAACAAAGAAATTGTGTCACCACAATCTA
Source organism: Arachis ipaensis (assembly GCF_000816755.2). Lineage (NCBI taxonomy): Eukaryota > Viridiplantae > Streptophyta > Magnoliopsida > Fabales > Fabaceae > Arachis > Arachis ipaensis. Next base: position 4,048 of record NW_015495872.1, read on the forward strand.
AATTCAATAACCGAGAGTATTACTCCCAAGTCATTCTCCCTAGGAGTGCTCCAAGATGCACATTATTGGTTAAAAGTTGTATTGGTGTTTTGGAATTTAATGCAAGAGATGAACAGGCTAATGGTGTGAATGGCAATCAAGCAATATAAAAGTCTTAGCTAGGAATGAGAATTGGACTTCCTATCATCACAATCTCCATGAAGGAAAGTCAAGTGAAAGTGATCAATTTGAGTTAACAAGTCCTAGTCTAACCCTAGGAAAGTCTAGCTTTAGTGACATGCAAATCAATTAGCAACTTTCAATTGTTAATCAACAAAGGATATTGACAATTCAAGTGTCTCCAATATCTCAACTCCCAAGCCAAGAATGAAAAGTCTACTCCATAGTTAAAGTTGACATTTTCTCAAACACTTGGAGAGCAAGGATGAAAAACATTGTAAAATTGAGAATAGACTTGAAATCAAAGATATCCACTACAAGAGATTAACAACAATCACACAATTGGCAACAATGAACATAAAATTCCTCCAGCATTAATGAAAATCAAAGTAACAAACTTCCAAATCTAAGATCCACAAGTAACTTCAGTAACAAGAACTAGAATTGAAAGGAGAAGAATTAGATCTACAACTTGAAACAATGTAGAATTGAATTGACAAAAGATCTCACCAATGGATCCAAGAGAATTCCAAATTGAGAAGTAAAATCCTAGAGAGAAGCTAGAATTTCTCTCTCTACAAAATGTTACTTCCAAAAACTAACTAAAAATATCTCAATGTGTGAATGAATGATTAGAATCCGTTTATCCCTTGGTCCTCTTAAGTGTTTTGGCGCCAGAGTTGGTTCAGATTGGGCCCCACAGTCTCTGTGAATTTTCCTAGCATGATTTCAGTTAAAAATCACGTGCTAGCACCGACGCGTACGCGTACAGCACGCGTGCGCGTACCTGGGGTTTTACGATCCACGCGCATACGTAAAGCACGCGTGTGTGTCCATGAGGTTCTAGCTCAGCCACGCGAATGCACCGGCCTCTAGCTTTGGCTTCTTCGTACCGACCCTAGTAGCGCGCATCCACGCGTACGCGTACACCATGCGTGCGCGTCGCTGCTTATGCTCCAAAGCTCCAATTTCCATGCTCCTTCCATTCCTTCTCATCTTGTTGATCTTTTTCGATCTTGGACTTAAAGTCACTCAAAATTTGCAATTGACTTAAACACAAAGTCTCGGACACTTCTTGAACACCTAACTTCAGGCTTTCAAAGGCTTTAAACAATTCCTCTTCTCGGAGCATCAACCAAGCAACACACAACAATTTCTGGCTTAAGTCATCCGCCACCACATTTCCTTTTCCCGGATGGTAATTCAGCTCAAAGTTATAGTCCTTCAGTAACTCCATCCACCTCCTCTGCCGCATATTAAGCTCTTTCTAATCAAAGAGATATTTCAAGCTCTTGTGATCAGAGGAAACTCGGAACTTAACCCCATAAAGGTAATGCCTCTACACTTATAGCGCAAACACAACCGCAGCAAGCTCCAGGTCATGTGTCGGATAATTAACTTCATGAGGTCTCAAATATCGTGAGGCATACGCTACCACATTCCAGTATTGCATCAGCACACACCCCAGACCCTTCAGTGAAGTGTCACAATACACCTCGAATGGTTCGTTCGGTTCAGGTAGCACGAGTACAGGCGCTGTAGTTAATTTCTGCTTTAAATGTTGAAAGCTTTCTTCGCATTTAGACGTCCAGAAAAACGGCGCATCTTTATAGGTTAACTTTGGCAATGACAAAGCTATTTGGGAAAAACCTTTGATGAATTTCTGATAATAGCCAGCTAAGCCCAAAAAACTCCTTATCTCAGTTACTGAGGATGGTCGCCCCCACCCCATTACTGCTTCCACCTTAGAAGGATCTACAACTATCCCTTGCTTACTTACTACATGGCCAAGAAACTTCACCTCACTCTTCAGGGTTCGCATTTAGATAACTTGGCGTACAATTTTCTCTCCTTCAAGATTTGGAGCACAGTTCGCAAGTGATCCGAATGCTTTTCATTATCCTTGGAATAAATCAGTATGTCACCAATGAAGATGACTACAAACTTATCCAGAAATGGACGGAAGATTCGGTTCATGTAGTCCATCAATACCGCAGGAACATTTGTCAACCCAAAAGACATTACAGTGTACTCGTAATGACCATAACGAGTTCGGAAAGCGGTCTTAGGGATGTCTTCATCTCTCACCCTTATCTGGTGATACCCGGATCGCAAATTGATCTTAGAGAAAACCTCGGCTCCCTGTAACTGATCCATGAGATCGTTAATCCTTGGCAGTGGGTATTTATTCTTTACCGTGACCTTGTTCAGTTTCCTGTAGTCAACACAAAGATGCATACTTCCATCTTTCTTCTTCACCAGTAATACCGGTGCTCCCCACGGTAAAATGCTCAGACGAATGAAATTCTTGCTCATTAACACCTCAAGTTGAGATTTAAGTTCAGTTAACTCCAAACGAGACATTCTGTATGGCACAATCGATATTGGTCCTGCTCCAGGCACCAACTCAATCGCAAACTCGGTTTCTGGTGCACGAAATTGTGATCTCAACTACGCCAACAACTTGGTACGCACGATTGTAATCTCAAATCTTTTTCACAACTCCGCACAACTAACCAGCAAGTGCACTAGGTCGTCCAAGTAATAAACCTTACGTGAGTAAGGGTCGATCCCACGGAGATTGTCGGCTTGAAGCAAGCTATGGTCATCCTTGTAAATCTCAGTCAGGCAGATTTAAATGGTTATAAGGTTTTGATAATTAAAAGATGAATAAAATATAAAATAGGATAGAAATACTTATGTAATTCATAGGTAGGAATTTCAGATAAGCGTCTAGAGATGCCTTGTTGCTTCATAACCTCTGCTTTCCTATTGCCTTCTACCAACCATGCATTACCTCTTTCCATGGCAAGCTGGATGATCCTCTCGGATGAAAACAAATCCATCTACGCTGTCACCCCAGGGCTAATCATCTGTCGGTTCCCGCTAGCGTCGGAATAGGACCATTGTCCTTTTGCACACTGCCACTTGTGCCCCACATTCGCAGGTTTGAAGCTCGTCACAGTCATCCCTTCCCAGATCCTACTCGGAATACCACAGACAAGGTTTAGACTTTTTGGATCTCAGGAATGCTGCCAATGGTTCTAGCCTATACCACGAAGACTCTGATCTCATGGAATGAAATGCTCTGTTGTCAGGAGAGGCAACCATGCATCATGAACCAGGAGGCCAAGAGATACACATTCAAGCTATTGCAGATAGAACGGAAGTGGTTGTCAGGCACACGTTCATAAGTGAGAATGATGATGAGTGTCACGGGTCATCACATTCATCAGGTTGAAGTGCGAGTGAATATCTTAGAGAAGAAGTAGGCATGAATTGAATAGAAAAACAATAGTACTTGTATTAATTCATGAAGAACAACAGAGCTCCACACCTTAATCTATGGGGTGTAGAAACTCCACTGTAGAAAATACATAAGTGAAAGGTCTAGGCATGGCCGTGAGGCCAACCTCTAAACGTGTACAAAATGATCCAAAGATATTCCAAAGATCAAAGACCATAAAATAAATCACTAAAAGTAGTTTTTATACTAAACTAGTAGCCTAGGGTTACAGAAAATGAGTAACTAAGTGCAGATAGTGCAGAAATCTACTTCCAAGGCCCACTTGGTGTGTGCTTGGGCTGAGCATTGAAGCTTTTTCGTGCTTAGGCTGTTCCTGGAGTTAAACGCCAGCTTTGGTGCCGGTTTGGGCGTTTAACTCCAATTCTGGTGCCAATTTGGGCGTTTTACCCCAAGATATTTTAGGCTGACTTTGAACGCCAGTTTGGGCCATCAAATCTCGAGCAAAGTATAGACTACTATATATTGCTGGAAATCCCAGGATGTCTACTTTCCAACGCAATTGAGAGTGCACCAATTGGGCTTATGTAGCTCCAGAAAATCTACTTCGAGTGCAGCGAGGTCAGAATCCAACAGCATCTGCAGTCCTTCTTCAGCCTCTGAATCAGATTTTTGCTCAGGTCCCTCAATTTCAGCCAGAAAATACCTGAAATCACAGAAAAACATACAAAATCATAGTAAAGTCCAGAAATGTGATTTTTGAATAAAAACTAATAAAAATATAATAAAAAATAATTAAATCATACTAAAAACTATGTAAAAATAATGTCAAAAAGGGTATAAATTATCCACTCATCACAATACCAAACTTAAATTATTGCTTGTCTCCAAGCAACTGGAAACAAAATAGGATAAAAGAAGAGAATATACAATGAATTCCAAACTTATCAATGAAAATTAGTTTCAATTAGATGAGCGGGACTTGTAGCCTTTTTGCTTCTGAATAGTTTTGGCATCTCACTTTATCCTTTGAAGTTCAGAATGATTGGCTTCTATAGGAACTTAGAATTCAGATAGTGTTATTGATTCTCCTATTTCAGTATGTTGATTCTTGAACACAGCTACTTTATGAGTCTTGGTCGTGACCCTAAGCATTTTGTTTTCCAGTATTACCACCGGACACATAAATGCCACAGACATATAACTGGGTGAACCTTTTCAGATTGTGACTCAGCTTTGCTAAAGTCCCCAGTTAGAGGTGTCCAGAGCTCTTAAGCACAC
>NW_015495872.1:12273-14203 GCF_000816755.2 Arachis ipaensis
ACCTCAGGATTAACTCCATTGGTCTTAACAGTGTCACAGATTTGCAAGAATTCAGCTAAGAACTGATGAAGATCTTCCAATAGAAGTCCATGAAACTTGCAATTCTGCTGCATTAGAGAAACTAATTGAGGCTTAAGCTCAAAGTTGTTTGCTCCAATTGTAGGAATTGAGATGCTCCTTCCACAGAAGAGAGTGCAATAAAGTCACCAAGCATCTTCCTTGCATCTCCACCATTGTTGTTGGGTTCGGCCATCTCTTCTACTTTTTCAAAAAATTCTGTCAGGTCCTCTCTAGAGTGTTGTGCTTTAGCTTCTCTTAGTTTCCTCTTTAGAGTCCTTTCAGGTTCCGGATCAGCTTCAACAAGAATGTCCTTATCTTTGTTCTTGCTCATATGAAAAAGAAGAGAACAGAAAAAAATAGGAATCCTCTATGTCACAGTATAGAGATTCCTTTATGTGAGTAGAAGAATAGAAGAGTAGAATGAAGAAGAGAGAAGATGAAGAATTCGAACACAGAGAGGGAGAGAGGGTTCAAATTATAAGGAGAAGAGAAGTGTTAGTAAATAAATAAATAAATAGAAAGAGATGAGAGAGAGAATTCGAATTTTAAATTAAAATAAAAGGAAAATATTTTTGTTTTTATTTTAATTATTGGTTAGTATTCAAAAATTATAAAAAGGAATAAAATTAAATTAAAATTTAAAACAATTAGTGAATTAAAAAGAATTTTGAAAAAGTGGTGAGGAGTTTTCGAAAATTGGAGAGAGAAAAAGGTAGTTAGGTGGTTTTGAAAAATATATGATTGAAATAGTAAACTTTTAAAATCAAACAAAAAGTTAAGTGGTTAATTGAAAAAGATTTGAAAATCAATTTTAAAAAGATAAGTAGTTAGAAAAGATTTTGAAATTGATTTTGAAAAATATATGATTGAAATTTATTTTGAAAACGATTTGAAAAGGAAATTAAAAAGATTTGATTTTTGAAATTAAAGTTGATTACTTGACTAATAAGAAACTAAAAGATATGATTTTAGAATTTAAAGATTGATCCTTTCTTAATAGGCAAGTAACAACTTGAAAATTTTTGAATCAAAACACTAAATGTTAGCATTAATTTTGAAAATATAAAAATAAGAAAAAGATTTTGAAAATCAAATTTTTAGAATTTTCAAAAGTATTAAAAAATATTTGATTTTTGAAAAAGATTTGAAAAAGATAGAATTTTTAATTTGAAATTTTGACTTGACTAATAAGAAATAACTAAATTTTAAAATTTTATGACTAAATCAATTAAAATACGAAATTTATGAGTGAAATAAGGGAAAGATATTTTTTATTTTTGAATTTTAATGAGGAAAGAGAAAAACTACAAAATGAAACATGACATAAAAATTATGAATCAAAACAAGTAAAATATGCAAGAACACTTTGAATGTCAAGATGAACACCAAGAACACTTTGAAGATCATGATGAACATCAAGAACTTATTTTTGAAAATTTTTAAGAAAAGAAAAACATGCAAGACACCAAACTTAAAAATTTTTATTCTTTAGACACTAATAATTCAAGAATGCATATGAAAAACAAGAAAAGACATCAAACAAGAAAATTTAAAGATCAAACAAGGAAAATCATCAAGAACAACTTGAAGATCATGAAGAACATAATGCATGAATTTTCGAAAATTTTAAGAGAATTAAAAAGATGCAATAGACACCAAACTTAAAATTTGACACAAGACTTAAACAAGAAACATGAATTTTTTTTTTGGTTTTTATGGTTTTATTAAAATTTTTTTGTATTTTTCGAAAATTATTTTGAAAAAGAAAATAAAGAAATTCAAAATTTTTAATACGAATTCCAGAAATCATGCAATGTTAGTCTAAAGCTTCAGTCTAAAAAGATTAGACATGGCTAGCCAAGCTTCAGCA
>NW_015495873.1:0-430 GCF_000816755.2 Arachis ipaensis
CAGTTGATGGACTTGGGAGATTAGTGGCAGAAATTGCTTCTCTTGTGTAAGCAAGAGCATTGCATAGAGCTAGAAATTTCCAGGAAAACTTTACTTTGTTGCTAAAGCGAAGTTTCAGTTATCTCAGGCAAAAATTCAAACAGTTAGTGGGTTAATTGAAAATTAAAAAACAGAAAAGTAAAAATGCTAGATCTAGATCACCGCTTCACATAATCATTGTCAATCTAATCAATCCCCGGCAACAGCGCCAAAAACTTGATGTGTTATTTTTGGAAAACGAATTCCAAACACACAAATCTAACCGGCAAGTGCACCGGGTCGCATCAAGTAATAATAACTCACGGGAGTAAGGTCGATCCCACAAGGATTGAAGGATTGAGCAATTTTAGTTTAGTGGTTGATTTAGTCAAGCGAATCAAGATTTGGTTGA
>NW_015495873.1:1789-8262 GCF_000816755.2 Arachis ipaensis
ATGGCTCAAGAAAGTGCATAAATCAATTGAAAATAAAAGAAAAAGGCTAGTGAAACTAGGCTAAGATGACTTGTCATCACATATCCTTGTACAAAGGCATCACAGGCATATATCTAAAGGTTCAAGCTATTGGTGCCTAGCTTATTGATTGCTCTATTCTTTCTTCATTCTTCCTTCTCTTTTTCTTTCTTGTTGCAAAGATCTTTTATTCACAAGGATTTCATAGAATGCAAATCAAGCCATTACTTAGGAGATACTCTAGCCTTCAACCTTATTTGAGAACCATTGGTTAGCATATACCACCACATAACCTTAGGGCCTTATTCATCTTCTACCAGATTGGACTTTACTCTTCTTTTTCATAACATTTTCTTTCATTCAGACCTAGGAAACAAAGCTTATAATTCAAATAAGGTGAAGTGATATAGACATTAAACTAGTAAGCCAAAATAATCATAAAGAAAACATAATGCAAAGAGTCATAAAACAAATGTGGAGGCATGTTCTGTTTCACACATGCACTTCCTTATTAAACTTAATGAAAAAAGAGCCGCACCACCTCTTATTCCTTGGCTTGCTTTCCCTTCCTCTTCTTCTTCTCTTCTTCTTGATCTCCCTCCTGTTGGTTTCTTGCACCTCCTTTCTCCTTCTGTTTTCCTACTAGCCTCTTCCAAAAGCCAGCATCCTCCATCTTCTTCTTCAATTTGTCTTTATTGGGCCTTGCTCTTTCTACTTCTCTTGATTCCAGCCCTTCACGAATGTCATCATACTTTTGGATTCCCTGGTACAAATGAGGCAAATAGCCAACTAAATAGTTGAGTTTAGCTTGAGTATTCATGTCATACTCGACCTTGTCTAAATGCCTCCCTTCATTGAGAATCATGTACTCATTAAAAGTCTTCATGTGAGCATTCTGGCGTTGATTGAGCTCTTGGATGTGCTTTTCTTGATGGATTTGCTTTTTGGCCACTTGGTTGATGGACTCATAGAGTTGGGAGTGATGCTCTTTTTGTTGCCCCATTAACTGCATGTACAACTCCCTCTGTTGGTCTATGATTTGGGATTGAAAACCCCTCTGTTGGTCCATCATCTACATTTAAAGGTTCCTCTGTTGCTCTTGACTTTCTAAATATTGCCTTGATAGACCATCAATAGCACTTTGCATTTGGTTCATGTCAAAAGGAACTCAGGCTTGTCTTTCTTCCTGTGGTTCTTCGTGTGGTGCTTCTTGTGGTGACACCCTCTTTCTCATTTGGGGCCTTCTTTGACTTTGAGCAGCTGTAACATATGCCATCCTTTGAGGGGTGATTGGCTTGCCGACTAACACCCATTTTGGGTCTTCATCCTCAAACACTACTTTAGCTTTCTCACATAAGTGTAGGATGGTGCTAGGATAGCCAAGCCAAGCTTCCAGATCATTCTTCTTTGCTATTTCGTGGATACCCTTTGCTATGATCTCATGACCTTTTATTTTCCCTCCCTTCATTATGCAGTGCACCATGGTTGCTCTATTGACATTGACTTCTGAATTGTTCAAGTTAGGGAGAATGGACCTCCTCACAAACTCGAACCATCCTTTAGCTTCCGGAATAAGGTCTCCTCGTTTAATGTATCTTGGCATTCTCTTGGAGTTCCTTACCCAATCAGCTCCTATAACACAAATGTCATTCATAATTTCTTCACAGTCGGCGTCACAACTTACCCTTGTGTGATAGTTGGCTTCCTCAAATGGTGTTGATCTAAGCTTGAGAACCATCATGATAGCATTTGGGCTAAAATCAACTTCTATCCTTCTTACACAGCTCTTATAAGGAGAGTCCTTCATCTTGTGTTCTCTCACCGTATTGGCATAAAACTCCTTGACAAGAGTTGCATTCACTTGTGTGGGCGGGTCAATGAGAAGTTCCCATCTCCTCCTTTCAATTTTCCCTTTTATCTCAAAGCATTCATCGTCTTGGAGTTAGAAAGCTAGCTCGGGCAGTATTTCTTTTGGTTCCATCCACCCGAATTGTATTTCATGAAACAGAGATTTAAACTTCCATCCATCAAAAGGAATTTCCTCTACGGGTTCTTTTCTCTTTCTTCTTTTTGAGCTTGATGATGCCATTGATTTGCTTCAAAGGGGCCGAATAGAAAAAAAGAACTATAGAGGAGGGTGGAGAGTATAGTGTATGAGGGAGATTGAGTGTGTAACTTGAGAAGGAAGATAAATGATTGATCAAGAATGCTTGATGTTAGAGCGAAGATGTAAATATTTGAGTGAGGAGTGACCAAAGAGAGGAGGTATGAAAGTGAGGCTTAGGATCAAATGAAAGTAGGAAGTGAAGTGTGAAGGTAAAAGAGCAGTTCTTTGGGGGGGGGTTGTGGTTCGAACAAAATGAGAGTTATTTATAGTGAAAGGTGGTAAGGGAATGGATAGTGGGGATTCATTTTGTGTGATGGAAATGAAGGGTGTGCATGCAAGGTGAAGTGGAGATATGGATTGTCTATTTATGAGGTTGGTAGGTTCGGTCATCAAGGTGATCTTATGACACACCTAACTAGCTAATGTATGCAAGGTGGTACTTTCTAAGGAGCAATATTCAAGGACATGTGACTAGTTCCTTTTATTATTCAAGACCCCTAGCTCATAGTCATGAAGTGGCCGAACTCTTGCTAGCATAGTCACTTCCATTAATCTCATGTTCAAGATTCCCTTTTCAAACACAAAATGAAATAAAATTGAAATTAGTAGCGGAAATGAAAGGCTAAGAAATTCATAAACTAACTCACTAAAAACCATTGCCTCCATGAAATTTAAAACTAACAATTTTATTCTTATCATTCATACATGTAGCATACGTGGAACACCAAACTTAATATTTGGCTATATACTACAAAAAATGATTAAGTAAACATCCTAAGATATCAATATGTTTGATGAGCGGATAATTTATACGCTTTTTGGCATTATTTTTAGGTAGTTTTTAATATGTTTTAGTTACTTTTCATTATATTTTTATTAGTTTTTAAATAAAAATCACATTTCTGGACTTTACTATGAGTTTGTATGTTTTTCTGTGATTTCAGGNCAGAGGCTGAAAAAGGACTGCAGATGCTGTTGGATTCTGACCTCCCTGCACTCAAAATAGATTTTCTGGAGCTACAGAAGCTCAATTGGCGTGCTCTCAATTGCGTTGGAAAGAAGACATCCTGGGCTTTCCAGCAATATATAATAGTTCATACTTTGCCCGAGTTTTAATAACGCAAGCCGGCGTTTAAACGCCAAATTTCTACCCTATTCTGGCGTTAAACGCCAGAACTGGCATAAAAGCTGGAGTTAAACGCCCAAACTGGCACAAAAGCTGGTGTTTAACTACAAAAAAAGCCTCTACATGTGAAAGCTTCAATGCTCAGCCCAATCACACACCAAGTGAGCCCGGAAGTAGATTTCTACATCATTTACTTATTTCTGTAAACCCTAGGCTACTAGTTCATTATAAATAGGACCTTTTACTATTGTATTTTTATCTCAGAATCTCTTGACACATTATGTAACTTTTATGTTCTGAGACCTCCATGGGAGGCTGGCCACTCGGCCATGTCTACCCTATTTTCACTTATGTATTTTCAACGGTAGAGTTTCTACACCCCATAAATTAAGGTGTGGAGCTCTGCTGTTCCTCATGAATTAATGCAAAGTACTATTGTTTTTCTATTCAATTCAAGCTTATTCTTATTCTAAGATATCTATTCGCACTTCAACATGATGAATGTGATGAACTAGTGACACTCATCACCATTCTCACCTATGAACGCGTGCCTGACAACCACTTCTGTTCTAGCTAAAAACAAGCTTGAATGCATATCTCTTGGGTTTCTAATCTAAGATTAGAACCTTCGTGGTATAAGCTAGAATTATTGGCGGACATTCCTGAGATCTGGAAAGTCTAAACCTTGTCTGTGGTATTCCGAGTAGGATCTGGAATGGGATGACTGTGACAAGCTTCAAACTCGCAAGTGTTGGGCGTAGTGACAGACGCAAAAGGATCAATGGATCCTATTCCAACATGAGTGAGAACCGACAGATGATTAACCGTGCGATGACCGTGCATTTGGACCATTTTCACTGAGAGGACGGACGGTAGCCATTGACAACGGTGATCCCCCAACATACAGCTTTCCATAGAAAGGAGTACACATGATTGGATGAAGGCAGTAGGAACGCAGAGGTTCAGAAGGAACAAAGCATCTTCATATGCTTATCTGAAATACCACCAATGAATTACATAAGTATCTCTATCTTATTTTCTGTTTTAATTATATTTTAGTTATCAAAAGTCCATAACCATTTGAATCTGCCTGACTGAGATTTACAAGGATGATCATAGCTTGCTTCAAGCTGACAATCTCCGTGGGATCGACCCTTACTCACGTAAGGTATTACTTGGACGACCCAGTGCACTTGCTGGTCAGCTGCACGGAGTTGTGTGAAAAGTGTGCAATCACGATTTCATGTACCAATGTTCATTATGCATGAAATCATCTTAGGGTGTCTCTAGGCACACCAAACTTAGAGGTTGATCATATGCTTCATGAAAGTGCCTAATACAGCTGCAAATTGTTTGTGAAAGTTTGAATTCATGATGAAAGACAATTTATTATTACTACTAAAGCATGAATTAAGGAATACTAAACATGGGTTGCCTCCCATGAAGCACTTCTTTAATGTCACTAGCTTGACGGTTGTCCCCTGTTAAGGAGGTTGATGATCATAGTGCCTCAATTTCTCCCCTCTCACTGAAAGCTTTCTTCCAGTATCCTTCTTGATGATTTTCACATGCTCAAGTGAAAGGATTTTGTTCACTGTGTAGTATCCAGAAAAGTGTGGAGATGTTTCCACTTGTTGATAGATTAGCCTCACTTTATCCCAGGTGAGAATCCTTCAGTTAGAATTTTCTTATTTTTTCAACCTTTAGGCACCTTCTTCTTGCTGTTCTTCCTCTTTTTTGATGATTCTTCCTTGTTGGTAGGCTCGATGTTAGGAACTTTCTCATTTGTCACCATTGGGGACTTTGCTTGTGGTTTTTCTTTGGCTTTTCTGACTCCTTGAACTTTCTGCCTCTCTTTAGTTTCTTTCTTCTCCTCCAAGAATGAGCTTATGAGTTCTAGAGGTGGCTCCTCAGATTTCTCTTTCCAGTTTGGATCTCCCTCATCAATCCTCATACATTCCTTCTCTTGGATTGGTTCTTGTAGATTTTTGAAAACATTGAATGTTAGATGCTCGTCATGCACTCTTAGCATCAATTCTCCTCTTTCAGCATCGATCTGTGCTCTTCCTGTAGCCAAGAAAGGTCTTCCCAGGATGATAAGAGTGTTATAATCTTCTTCCATATCAAGGATCACAAAGACAGCTGGAATGAAAAAGTTTCCTACTTTCACAAGTACATTTTTCACCACTCCAAGGGCTTGCTTGATGGATTTGTCTGCCATTTGGAGAGCTATCCATGTGGATTTCAATTCATGAATTTGAAGTCTCTTCATGAGAGACAAAGGCATCAGATTTATGCTAGCACCCAGGTCACATAATGATTTCTCGATCATTATGCTACCTATGGTGCAAGGAATGTGAAAGCTTCTAGGATCCTTTTTCTTCATTGGAAGTGTTCTCTGGATGATAGCACTACATTCTTTTGTCAATACCACCATTTGGCCTTCCTCTAAAGACCTTTTCTTAGACAGTAGTTCCTTCATAAACTTAGCATATAGAGGCATCTGTTCAAAGGCCTCTATGAAAGGGAGGTTGATATGGAGTGTTTTGAATACCTCCAAGAATTTGAGGTATTTCTTTTCCTTGTCTTCTTCTTTGGATTTTTGAGAATATGGAAAGTTGAGAACACATGGTTTTACTTCTTCCTCCTTCTCTTGTGGCTATGACTCAAGGGTGTTCTTGCCTTCCCTTAAGGTTTGTGCGTCTATGTTCCCAGGCTCCTTTTCTCTTCCTTCCTCTGTCCTTTCTTCTAGAACCTCTCTGTCATGCTTTTCCTGGATGGTGGATTCAAATTCCTCAATCTCTTCACTTTTCAATGTAATTGCCTTACACTTTTCACCTTGAATGTCTTGGATTTCTCCTACATGTTCCTCCTGATAGCTTGGCTTAAGCACCTCTTCCACCAGGGTGTCTATTATCTTTATCCTCATATGATTCTCTTTTTCAGTGGGGTATTGCATTGTGGTGCACGAAATCGTGATTGTTCATTCCTTGGTAATGGCGCCAAAAACTTAGTACGCACGTTCATATTCTTAGTTCTTTTTCACAACTTCGCACAACTAACCAGCAAGTGTAATGGGTCGTCCAAGTAATAAACCTTACGTGAGTAAGGGTCGATCCCGTGGAGATTGTCGGCTTGAAGCAAGCTATGGTCATCTTGCAAATCTCAGTCAGGCGGATTCAAATGGTCATGGTGAATTGATAGTTAAAATATAATTTAAAA
>NW_015495873.1:12686-12794 GCF_000816755.2 Arachis ipaensis
GTGAGCTCTCATGGAGCCTCACAGAAAATCAGAGCAATGTTGGGGCCTCTTAACACCAAACTTAGAGTTTGGTTGTGGCTTTCCAACACCAAACTTAGAGTTTGAATG
>NW_015495874.1:0-12031 GCF_000816755.2 Arachis ipaensis
TTTCCTAAACTTTTTCATATATATATATATATATATAATTTTATGAGAAGTTATGTGAAATTTTTTTATAAATTAATGTTCAAAAATTTGTGTTGTATTACTGAAAAAAAATGCATCAATAAAATTTTTAAGATAATTCTATTTTATAAAATTTTATCGGTATACTTTTTTTAAGAACTAATATATCTTAAGTATAAATTTTTAAGAGTTCATATATATATTTCAAAACGTACATACAAATATTATAACCGTTGAAATTCAAGAAACATCTTCCTGAAAATTCGGATCATAAGCATTGGGGCTTGGGCCATATCATGGAGACAAGTGGTATTTATGGAGTTTTGCAGGTGAGAGGAACCAATCAAAAAGATAGAGTACTGATTAATGGATTTCACGTTAGATATAAATAAATAAAATAAATAAAAACCAAATTACAAAATAATGAAAAGAGGAGTCAGATTTTTTTATTTGTTTATAAAAAGGTAGTACGGACCAATTTAAAAAAATATGTAATGGGTTTATATATTTTTGTAGCCTGAAATTTTGTTATGAAGAAATTACAGGACATTTTGATAGACAGAGAATTTACTGTGCAGGTGATGTCACGTGTCCTTGTTATAATTTGCAAGGGTGAAAGGGTCATACAGGGATGGATGCATGGAAAAGTTTCATGAAAATGCTTTATGAGAAAAGACAGATGAAGACAATGATCATGAAGAATGCATGCTGAGACAATTTGAGGCGCTCAGAACCTCAGACACTCACTCACACTCCTTCGAAATTTGATGACATTGACCGCAATTCATTAGGATTTTAGTACTCTCAGAAAGTCCCCTACGCAGCTCCGTGCAACATCTGGATATGGATATATATGCTCATTATTGTCTCTTAAACCCTCCCACCTACCTTTCTCTTGTATCATTAGTTGATGGTTACCATCTGTTAGTCGAAAATAATTATTTTTGATGAAGGAAGTAAATCGAAGACTTTAAGTTTTGAAGATTATATTTTAGACGTTACACTATAAAGCAAAAGAGGCGAAAATAGTTATATATTTTTTTACAATAAATTTAAATTGAGGCAACCCTTTAAAAATATTGTCTATAATAAAAAAAAATGTTGTCTTTGATTAAAAGCAACGTTTTTCGACAAAACACGCTTTTTAGGGGATTGGCTATACGGTCGTTATCTTTGGTCTAAGACAACGTTTTTATGTATCAAAGGGAACCCTTTTTATGGCAACTTTCAAAAAATGTTGCCTTTTCTACAAAAAAAGCAACTCTACGAAAAGGTTGCCTTAGAGCACCAAACTCAACGCTTAAGATGAAACTTTATAACAACACTTTATACGAGTTGTATTTTCTAATATATAAAGAAACACTTGTCTAGATTTTTTTTAGTTACCTTTTCATATACCTAAAGCAACACTTGTATAAGTTTTTTTCTGGTTGTTTCTTCATATACCTAAAGCAACACTTATCCAAATTTTGTTAAGTTGCCTTTTTCATAGACCTAAAATAACACTTATCTAAGTTTATTTGCAGTTGTCTTTTTCTAATACCTAAAGCAACACCTCATTGAGTTTTTCCTAGGTTCTCTTTTTTTATATCTAAAGCAATATATTTTTTATCTTTGTTATATTTATATGACATTTAAAGAATATATAGCACACACTAACAATATTTAAATATTTAAACTCAATTAATCAATATAGGGAGAATAAGCTAATAATATATATTGCATATATATAAAAAGGTCTTCCAAGTGTCAATTAACATACTTGTTAAGTTATCAAGTCACATAAGTAAACAAAATACATATTTTTCTCATGATAAAATTGAACAAAAAAGAAACTAGTTTTTCCATTTGAAACCAAGAAAACTTTGTGCTTTACCATTGTGCCAAGAGTCGCCTTTATCTCTTCAGAAAACTTCATCCAACCCTATATAGGAAGACAAAAAATAGGAAAAGATAAGGTCAGATGACTGAAATTGAAACAAAATCCTCCCATACATATAAAACCCGAATGAGAATGTATATAAGCAATTGAGTATTTACAAATGGAACAGAAGCTATTATGTGGTGTAACAAAATCAAAATGATTTCACACTAGCCTGCTGATGCATATAAGCCTACTTTCTACAATATTAGAAAATACAAGCTCACAAACTACAAATAGGGCAAAAGCATCAATAAATCAATAAATATAATATGCGGCTAGCACAATGCATGAATTTCATTTATAAAAAAATTGAGAGAAAAAAAGGGGCTGAACAAAGCACCTGCAACTGGAGTACCTCTGATCTGGAACTAATGTGCTTCCTGGAAGGACGAGCACTGCCAAAATCCATGAGTATGGCAAGAGGCAGTTGTCCTTTTCTATGTGTTATAAGAACATTACCAGGTTTGACATCATTATGAGCATATGGAGTACCTAAACCATGCATATGCTTGAGTCCTGAACAAAGCTGTTGAGTTGATTTGTGAGGGCTAAAAGGATTTCAGAAGAAATTAAACTTTTGTAAGATTAGAGTACTAAAGAACTCTAGAATATAAAGAAGTGTATATTGAATCAAACTAATATTTTTATTTTTTATATTTTGAAAAAGAAAGGTTGCTTCTTAGATTCTAAATGTAAAAGTAGTGTAAAAGTAGTATAGGCCAGAGATGTCCATATTTATCCTTCAATTTGATTCTTAATAGAGAAAATAACCTATTCCAAAGAATTACGAGGTAAATACATATACGAAATTCATGACAATCAGAAAAGGATACAATAGATGCCAAACAAGTAACATATGTTTTTATCCAAAAAAAAAAAGTATCGTGTGCTGAAAATCTTGAATTGCAACTATGATGCTTGAGATACCTGATCTCTGGTTATAATAAGCCAATTACATGACAGAAGAAAGTTCTTTTAGCTGTTGAAAGATTTGAAGAATATCGGAGGTAGGAAAGGATTCCTTCTTGGCTTTCATTGTCTTGGTATTATCTAGCAGTGTTCCATCCAAATGAAGTGGAAATAACAAGTATGTCTTGTGGTTCCAAGATTTTTGTGGAGTAGGCTGCCAACAAAAGGGCCATGTTCAACATAAATATAAAAGCACAACAACTGTAACAATGGAAGGAACAATTAAGTTGCAATTCACACATTATTTTCATTTTCATGTAGTGAAATTATCACTTATCAACTTAGAACAATTAAGAAACTACACTAGCAATGCCACATCATACCACACAATTGGATAGAGGTCCTTGTAAAATAGCACCATTAGTAGTGATATTATGTTTTCAAAGACATCATACCATAAGCAAGAAGCAATTCTTATCGAAATAATCCAATTTTAAAAGGTTGAATAATAGACTAGAATCAACTTTGCCATGATATGCAGGATCTCACTTAGTACAAATCACTATCCCATTACATTGACAAGCTTTGAGAGTCTCATTCTAATCCCTTCGCAATCACATATCTCAAAAGAATTTTTGTTGAGCATCCACAAGAAAAACCAGATACCCATCCTTTTTCCATTCAAAGTGCACATAGGAAAGATGAATTACTTTCAGTTTAAACCGGTTAAAATAAAACACCAAATACTAACTGTTGAATGCTTTTTTGTCAAGGCATAGTTAAAGTGCCCGTAGAAGGTATCCCATAGAAGGCATTGGATTCAACAGCTGGTACGGAATTTATAACCACAAACTAACCGACAAGTGCACCGGGTCGTACCAAGTAATACCTCAGGTGAGTGAGGGTCGATCCCACGAGGATTGATGGATCAAGCAACAATGGTTGAGTGATTGGCTTAGTCAGACAAACAAAAAAGAGTGTTTTGGTATTCAAAAGCATTAAACAGTAATTCAGAAATTAAAACAGCAAGTAGTAAATTGATGAGAATAATGTGGAGAAACAGTTAAGGCTTCAGAGATATCTATTTTCCAGATTGACTTTTCTTACTAACTATTTTAATCATGCAAGATTCAATTCATGGAAAACTATATATGACTAAGCCCTAATTCCTTAGACCTTCTTAGTCTACTCTAACTTTTATCAACCGCCAATTCCTTGGTCACTTAATTCCAATTAGAGGATGAAATTCAATTCTAGTTTATGTGCCACAGAAACTCTAATTACCCAAATATAAAAGGATTGTATGTCACGTATCCCGTTAAGTCCAGATAATTAGAAGTTTAGGAGAAGTTGTTTTCAAGCTGTTGTTCAAGTAAAGAGCTTTTCCAAGTTATACAAGAACTCAATTAGAACAAGGGTCATACTTCCGTTCCACCCAAATTCATAAGATAAAGAACGAAAACAATTCTTGAATTAAAAATCAATACATGAATTAAAATAGAAAAATAATAGTATCAATCCATACAATAGACAGAGCTCCTAACCTTAACAGTGGAGGTTTAGTTGCTCATGGTTCAGAGAGAAAACTAGGATTCTGAAAAACTGTAAATTGCGTAATGAGATAGAAGAAAAGAGAAAGCCCGAAGGGCTGATTCTTTTCCCTTTTATATCTAGTCCTAATTAATGTAAAATATATTTTCTAAAACTAAAATAATATCTTTTCCTAATTGTAAATAAAATAAAAGTTGAATCAAAATTAATTTGATTGATCCGTGCAAGGTTGAGGAGTGTGGGGACCATTAGATTCATTAAGCTCCATGCTGAACTTGGCTTTTTCCAAGTTCAACGTGGAGAAGGTAGCAAGTGCTTCAGCGTGTTCCTTTGAATCCACCCAAGTTCAGCGTGGAGAAGGCAGCAAGTTCTTCCCTGGAAGTTCTCCAATCCACGCTGAACTTGGTGGGAACCAAGTTCAACGTGGAGGATGCAGAGGTTGCTGGTGAAGAAATGTGCACTATTATATATTGTCGAAAAGTCCTAGAAGTTAACTTTTTAATGCCACTGGAATCACATCAATTGGACCTCTGTAGATCAAGTTATTCCAGTTTGAGTGCAAGGAGGTTAGGATTGACAGCATCATTCGCTTTCTCCCTTTTCTGCTACAAAACTCCGTCAAATCCCTCCGAATGCTATCTGAAATAAATAGAATTGTGCACAACTAAAAGTAGCATCCATAGTGGCTAAAATATATTTAAATTTTGATTTAACTTAGCAATTCAAGTGCAAATTCACAAGGAAAAGATAGATAAGATGCTCACGCATCACAACACCAAACTTGAATTGTTGCTTGTCCTCAAGCAACCAAAATGAGTGCATGATTAAGATGTGAATTTGCATGAGAGGTGAGAGTTTAGTCATTCTCAAGTCTATTCTAAAAATGGGATTTATTCATTGTAACTCTGAACAGTTTTGGCATCTCACTCTCCTTTGAATCAGAGGAATGCAGTGTCATTCGGAATTAGAATCCGGATCATATTATGAATTCTCTGATCTTTATACTCAGTTTAATCCTTGAACACACCAAAATTTACTTTAATTCTCTTTTCTTTGGTGCTTTACACCTTGAGCCTAGCCGTGACTTTAAATATTTTGTCTCAAGTTTTACTTGACACAGAAACACCACAAGCACTTGACTGGGAAACTCTTTCTAAGTTCTGATTCCTTTTTCAGTTTCTCCCAAGCAGTGGTGCTCAAAGCCTTTGGCATACTCTGCTGAATGCATTTGGTCACGACTCTAAATATTATGTCTCAAAGGTTACTTGAAACAAGAACACCACAAGCATATAACTAGGAAAATAACTCTGAGCTTTTGATTATTTCAGACTCCCTAGTCATTGATGCTCAGAGCCTTGGACTTTGCTTTTATGCTTATTTTGCTTCAAGGATTAAATTTTATTTATTTCAGAGAAGTCATAATAATTATTTAAATCCCTGTTCCTCATAAATCAACATCCCTTAATTCAACTTCAAATATGCTCTGTTCATGTCATTCATTCAGAGTTACAAATAACACCACCACAATTAAATAAATATGACTAATCTTAGATATAAAACTCACTCTTTTCATGCATTACATCATTTTTTTTCTTTTCTTTTGATTTTCAAGCTCAGTGAACAATACATGAGACACCTTTTTTTTTTCATAAAACTCAAATAACAAGATGAACAGTAAATAAAACTAGACCCTAAGAGTTGAAATAGTAATTGATCATGCAATAACAAAATAAACAGTCAACAGGAACCTAATCACAAAAATAATAGTAAAATGATAATGAGGATGAAAAGGAACTAGGCCACCTCAATTTCCCTGATGGGGGTCTCTCTCCTCGGGCTGAGCTCTGTAAGGTCCTCTCAGACGGCTGTAATCCTACCTCAGCTGCTGAATCTCCTGCCGCTGAGAGTGCTGATCCGCTCTAATCTCATCAAGGGATGTATAGAGATGCTCCCATCGGCTATTCTGTATGGCTCTCATCTCATCAACAGATGCCATGTATTGCTCCCAATGACTGTCATTGGTGACCCTCATCTGCTCCATGGAGGCTGCAAGCTGTTGCAAATAATCTTGTGGTGGAAAGTGTTGTTCCTGTGGCAGTGGTTGCTCCTCCTCAGCTCCTTCTTCAGCTCCTTCTTTAGCTTGTTCTCTGGGGAGCCTCCGATGTTCCCTCGTCTGTTCCAGCTGCTTCTTTGTGATGGGCTTCTTGCTTGGGATAGGAAAGTCATTCTCTATCTTCACTCTAGCAGCATCACAGAGGCGGAAGATGAGATGTGGGAAGCCCAATCTGGCATTGTCCTTGGTGTTGGTGATGATGTGGTAAAATTGATCAGCAATAACGTCTGCCACCTCTACTGGGTCTCCCAATAGAATACAGTGGATCATAATTGCTCAGTCCGCAGTACACTCAGACCGGTTGCTCGTGGGCATGATGGACCGGTGAATGAAATGGTGCCATCCTCTAGCCAAAGGCTTCAAGTCACCTACTTTGATATGGTCGGGTTCCTCTCGCGCCCCCATTATCTACTGTACACCTGGAATGCAAATGTCGGCGATTACTTGTTACAACCGCTGATCTCTGTACATCCTCTCACTGTAGGAACTAAGTGATTGTTCGGTCTCTGGCATCTGGAGGGCCTATCTGATGATCTCTGGGCTGAAGTCAATGGTTCTTCCCCTTACAAAAGTTTTGTGGTTCCTTTCATTTATGCCAGACACATTCTTGTAGGTAATCCACATGTTCCCATAGAATTCTTGCACCATCAACTGTCCCGCATGTGGCTGTGGATTACACAGAACTTCCCATCCTATTCTCCGAATCTCATGTGTAATTTTCGGAAGTTCATCCGGTTGGAGCTTAAACTACACTTCTGGTAAAACCGGCCTCTTGCCAGTGATATCAAAAAAATGTTCTTCATGTAACTTAGATTTGAAGCACCTTGAGTCATGAGAACCGGTTGCTAGTTCCTTTCCCTTTCTCTTTTTGGATCGTTGGATGATCTTAGGTGCCATAAAGATAAATCAAATAAAACAGCGGAGCGGCAACACCAAACTTAAAACTATTGCTCGTCCCCGAGCAAATTAAAGAAATACAAAGGGGAAGAAGTAAGAGATACAGAAATTTAAATAGCAGAAAATAACATATAATGCTAAAAATATTTTTCAGGTTCTTGTTTTTTTTTTGAACGAAAAAAAAGGAAGGCACACAGAACAGAAAAATAAAATAAAAAAAGAAGAGGGAAATAGAGGGGGGACACGGGACATATGGGGGCTTTATATAGTAGTGGAGGGTTGGGGAGGGGATCACGGACGCTGGTCTAGGACACAGGGTGGAAGGGTGTTGTGGTCAAAGGTTATGTTTTGGGGAAGGGTGGTTGGGTGGGGGTAATGGAGTGAGAATGAGGTGCTGGGCCTAGTTACAGTAAGAGAGGGGGGATGGGGAATTGAATGGGGCAGGGGTTGGGATGAGGGAGGTTGTTACGGGCTGAAGCCTTGGGAGAGTGAGTAAAGTGGGGGTTGAAGGTTTGTTGTGTACGGGATGAGGCGTGAAGCTGGGATTAAATAGGAAGGTTTAGGGGAGAGGGAGTTTCGGGTGGATGGCTTTGGAGGGAGAGAGGCTAGTCTTTGGTGCGTTGGGAAGGGAGGAGGCTATGGCCAAAGGGGTAGGGGAATATATGGCAAAGGGAAAGGCTTGTTAAAGGAAGGATGGGAAAGGGGCTGTAGTTGCATAATACAGGGGATCACGTGAAAGAGAGGGAATCAGGGAGTGTTGGTAATTGATCTGATGGATTTTGGTGGGATTTGAGGTTGATTTGGCGAGGATTTGGGGGCAAAGGGTGAGCTGGCGCTGAACTTGAGGGAAAAGAAGTTCAGCATCGCATATAGTGCATGTGTTATGCAACTCCCACGCTGAACTTGGTAAAAACCAAGTTCAGCGCCAATGTTCCCGAATGTGTCTCCACTCTCCACGCTGAACTTGGTGCAGCCCAAGTTCAGCGTGGGCCTTGCTCTTTTTTTTATATAATATATTTTTTGAAATTTTTTTTAAATTTTTTTTTGAATATTCCCACGCTGAACTTGGAGAAGGCCAAGTTCAACGTGGGAATGGCAGTGGCAACTCTCACTTGATACGTGTTTTCCACACTGAACTTGGAATTTTCCAAGTTCAGCGTGGACTTGGCAGTAGGAACTCCCTCTTTGCACGTTTCTAACCACGCTGAACTTGGAAAATTCCAAGTTCAGCATGGAATTGGCAGGATCAACCTCCTCCAGAGTGTTCAAAAATTTTTCTAAGTGTCCGGTTCCTGTTTTAAAATTTCTACATGATCAAAACACAAGTAAAACAACAGAAAATAGTAAAAACTCAAGAAAAATCAAACAAATAATATAATCAACTCAACGGAAAAATAACTAAAGATACGAAATCATCAGGTTGCCTCCCGATAAGCGCTTCTTTAACGTCACAAGCTTGACGGTCAGTTCTGCTAATTCAGCAGATGTGCGGACCTCTGGCGATCAATCTCGCCTCCAGGATAGTGTTTCAATCTCTGGCCATTCACTGTAAATTTTCTGTCAGAATTCTCTTCCTGTATCTCCACATGGCCATATGGTGAAACTCTGGTAACCACAAACGGTCTTGACCACCGGGATTTCAGCTTCCCGGAAAAGAGTTTAAGCCTTGAATTATACAGAAGCACTCTCTGTCCTGGCTCAAATATTCTGATGGCAATCTTCTTGTCATGCAATAACTTGGTTTTCTCCTTATAGAACTTGGCATTCTCATAGGCTGAATATCTGAATTCATCAAGCTCATTCAACTGAAGCATTCACTTAATTCCTGCAGC
Source organism: Arachis ipaensis (assembly GCF_000816755.2). Taxonomy (NCBI): domain Eukaryota; kingdom Viridiplantae; phylum Streptophyta; class Magnoliopsida; order Fabales; family Fabaceae; genus Arachis; species Arachis ipaensis. Next base: position 9,245 of record NW_015495874.1, read on the forward strand.
TTCTGAATCAAGATTCAGATACCTGATTGCCCAGTAAGCTTTATGCTCTAGCTCAACTAGCAAGTGACAGGCTTTGCCATAGACCAAATGATAAGGGGACATGCCAATAGGAGTCTTGTAAGCTGTCCGGTATGCCCAGAGAGCATCATCAAGCTTCCTAGACCAGTCCTTTCTTGAAACACTGATGGTCTTTTCTAGAATCCGCTTGAGTTCCCTGTTGGAGACTTCAACCTGTCCACTTGTCTGAGGGTTATAGGGGGTTGCCACTTTATGATGGACTCCATATCTCTGCAGAAGTGAGTCCAGCTGTCTATTACAGAAGTGGCTTCCACCATCACAAATGAGTGTCCTTGGGACACCAAACCGGCTAAAGATATATCTCTGAAGAAAGCTCATCACCACCTTGGCATCATTGGTGGGTAGAGCCACAGCTTCCACCCACTTGGACACTTAATCAACTGCCACTAGGATATAGTTGTTTGAATGTGAGGGTGGAAAAGGTCCCATGAAATCAATACCCCATACATCAAACAACTCAACCTCAAGAATCCCCTGCTGTGGCATCTCATGGTTGGCAGGAAGATTCGTGGCTTTTTCACATCTGTCACAGTGCTTCACAAATTCTCTTGAGTCCCTGAAGAGAGTCGGCCAGTAGAACCCGCTCTGAAGGACTTTTGTAGCTGTCCTTTCACCACCAAAGTGGCCTCCATAATCAGACCTATGACAGTGCCAAAGAATTTGCTACTTTTCCTCATCCGGGACACATCTCCGGATTATACCATCTGAGCACCTTTTAAAAAGGTACAGTTCCTCCCAAATCTAGTACTTTGCATCAGTCAATAGCTTCTTTACTTGTTGCCTACTGTACTCCTTTGGAAAAAAATTCATAGCTTTGTAATTGGCAATGTCTGCAAACCATGGAGCCTGTTGAATAAGGAACAATTGCTTATCAGGAAATGTTTCAGTCACAGCTATGGGTGGTTGTACTCATGCATCAGGCTCAATTCTGGAGAGATGGTCAGCTACTTGATTTTCTGACCCTTTCCTGTCCTTTATTTCAATGTCAAACTCCTGGAGGAGCAACACCCATCAGATTAATCTTTGTTTAAAGTCCTGTTTGGTTAGAAGGTACTTCAAAGCAGCATGATCAGTATAAACAATAACCTTAAAACCAATTAGATAGGACCTAAACTTATCAATAGCATACACAATAGCTAATAGTTCTTTCTCTGTAGTTGTGTAATTCTTTTGAGCATCATTTAACACACGGCTAGCATAGTAAATGACATGTACAAGCTTGCCATGCCTCTGTCCTAAAACAGCTCCTATACCAAAATCACTAGCATCACACATCAATTCAAGTGGTAAATCCCAGTCAGGGGGAGCTATAATGGAAGCAGAAGTAAGGTTTGCTTTCAGAGTTTTAAAAACATGCAGGCATTCAGCATCAAACACAAAAGGAACATCAACAACCAATAGGTTGCTTAGTGGCTTAGCAATTTTTGAAAAATCCTTTATAAATCTTCTATAGAATCTTGCATGACCCAAGAAACTCCTGACTGCCTTAACATTGGCTGGTGGTGGTAAATTTTTAATTACCTCCACCTTTGCTCTATCAACCTCAATCCCCTTACCTGAAATTCGGTGTCCAAGAACAATACGTTCTGTAACCATAAAATGATATTTTTCCCAATTTAAAACAAGGTTTGATTCTTGACACCGTTTCAAGACCAAAGATAAATGATTAAGGCATGATTCAAAAGAATTACCAAAAACAGAAAAGTCATCCATAAATACCTCAATAAACCTTTCAACCATATCTAAAAAAATTGAAAGCATACACCTTTGAAAAGTTGCTGGAGCATTACAAAGTCCAAATGGTATTCTTCTGTAAGCAAATACTCCAAAAGGGCATGTGAATGCTGTCTTTTCCTGATCTTGAGGGTCCACTGCAATTTGATTATATCCAGAATATCCATCTAGAAAACAATAAAAAACATGACCAGCTAACCTCTCAAGCATCTGATCAATGAAAGGCAGGGGAAGTGATCCTTCCTTGTAGCAGTGTTGAGCCTCCTGTAGTCTATGCACATTCTCCATCCTGTGACTGTTCTTGTAGGAATAAGCTCATTCTTTTCATTCTTGACCACTGTCATCCCTCCCTTCTTGGGAACTACCTGCACAGGACTTATCCAAGAACTATCAGAAATAGGGTAAATAATACCTGCTTCCCATAATTTTATTACCTCTTTTTGGACAACCTCTTTCATGGTTAGATTGAGTCTCCTTTGTCGTTGCACAACTGGTTTAACATCATCTTCAAGAAGGATCTTGTGCATGCACTTGGTTGGACTAATCCCCTTTAAATCACTAATGGTCCACCCAAGAGCTGTTATATGGCTCCTAGGTACTAAAATAAGCGCCTCTTCCTCTTCAGGCTTCAGGGAAGAGCTAATAATCACTGGATATGAATTATTTTCACCCAAGAACACATATTTTAGAGAAGGGGGCAAAGGTTTGAGCTCAAGCTTGGGGACTTCCTCCTCCTTTATTGGCGTGTTCATCAGCTCCTTTTGGGGTGGTGAATCATCAACTTCAACTAATTCATACTTAGAAATAGGATCTAGAACATCATCAAGTATCTCAGCTTCCAGTACTTCTTGAACAAGTGGTTCAACAACATCGATTCTCATACACCCTTCAGAGTCATTAGGGTGCTTGAGAGCTTCAAAAACATTAAGGACCACCTGTTCTTCATTGACCCTCAGGGTTAATTCACCCTTTTGT
>NW_015495875.1:0-3513 GCF_000816755.2 Arachis ipaensis
TATGCATTCAATCTAAGGTAGAACGGAGGTGGTTGTCAGGCACGCGTTCATAGGTGAGAATGATGATGAGTGTCACGGATCTTCACATTCATCAGGTTGAAGTGCGAATGAATATCTTAGAATAGAAGCAAGCGTGATAGAATGGAAAACAGTAGTAATTGCATTAATTCATGAAGAACAGCAGAGCTCCTCATCCCAACAATGGGGTTTAGAGACTCATGCCATAGAGAATACAATATGAAATGTGTAAAGTGTCATGAGGTACAAGATGAATCACTAAAAGTAGTTTTTATAGTAAACTAGTGACCTAGGGTTACAGAAAATAAGTAAGCTAGGGTGTTTAGTGTAAAAATCCACTTCCGGGGCCCACTTGGTATGTGCTTGGGCTGAGCATTGAAGCTTTCATGTGTAGAGACTTTTCTTGGAGTTAAACGCCAGCTTTTGTGCCAGTTTGGGCGTTTAACTCCAACTTTTATGCCAGTTATCGCGTTAAACGCCAGAATTCTTTAGCTAACTTGGAACGGCGGTTTGGGCCATCAATCTTGGGCAAAGTATGGACTATTATATATTGCTAGAAAGCCCAGGATGTCTACTTCCCAACGAAATTAAGAGCGCGCCAATTGGGCTTCTATAGCTCCAAAAAATCTACTTCGAGTGCAGATAGGTCAGAATCCAACAGCATCTGCAGTCCTTTTTCAGCCTCTGAATTAGATTTTTGCTCAGGTCCCTCAATTTCAGTCAGAAAATACTTGAAATCACAGAAAAACACACAAACTCATAGTAAAATCCAGAAAAGTGAATTTTAAATAAAAACTAATAAAAATATAATAAAAACTAACTAAATTATACTAAAAACATACTAAAAACAGTGCCAAAAAGCGTATAAATTATCCGCTCATCACCTATACATGTGAATGCAAATATATGATTCTTGTCCACTTGGTTAAAAGTAAATAAGCTCTTCAAGACAATCACAAATCAAATTCCACTAATTCAATTCTTATACAGTAAGAACAGATAAAAATGCAAGAAGGTAGCTCATGAAAGCAGGGAATATAGAATTTAAGCATTGAACCCTCACTGATGATGTATGTACACTCTAGCCTCTCAAGTGTATAGGGTACTCACTCTACTCCTCTCTAATCATGCTTTCTAAAATTTGTTCTACACCTAACCAATCAACAAGTTTAATGTACCAATGCAAACATCATGAGGTCTTTTCAAGGTTGTAATGGGGCTAAGGTAAGGGTAAGGGTACATATATGGCTAAGTAAGCTTATAGATTGAATCTTTAATTACCCTAAGCTTTCACCTAACACATATATATGTTCTATATAACTTTAAATTTCATACCTAGCTACCCAAAATTTCCCTTTCGCATTCCATACTCATGTATCAATTTTAATTTTATCACATGTGCATTAATTGTTGAACTTTAACTTATCATTGGGGTAATTTTGTCCCCTTATTTACTAAAATATTATAAAGATTTTTTTGTATATAAAAATAAACATAGCTTATCAATGCACATAGATTTTCAATTTTCTTTTATAATTTCACATGAGTAGGTACCCAAATTTCCATTATCTTATCATGACACATTCCTTTATTAACCTTTGTTCCCACAATCTTCCCAAACTCAATTAACACACAATTCTATCTTAAGCTAACCAAAGATTCAATTGGGATATATAATTATTTTTCTGCTTAAGGCTAGTAATGTGGTAAAATGTAGAACAATTGGGATTAAAACGGCTCAAAGTGGCTAACAAAGGTAATTAAAAGGGTAGGCTTATTTGGGATAAGTGAGCTAAACAAATAATGGCCTCAATCATATGCAAGCATGTAAATACATTAAACATTGGACATATAGGATAAAACAAAATATAGATTACAATCATAGAGAAGTAAACACACAGGAAAAAAATAGTTATGGTTAAATAATGTAACCATGTATTTAGGCTCAAAGTCTCACAGGTTGTGTGTTCTTTAGCTCAAAAACCATGTTCCAATTACAACTTCAAACAATTTTAACATAAGGGTTTTGATTTAAAATTAGTGAAATTTTGTTCTAAAAAAAATAGGGTCTTAGAAGAAACTTATTATCTTTTCAATCAAGTAGAACATCCATGCAACTTACCTATTACTATGCAATTTATCCTATTCTACAAAAGAAAAACTAACTAAATATTCTATTTTATTGGTGTTAGGGAAGAGAAATTACCTCCGGAAGTCAAGTACTGACCGACCTCCCCACACTTAAGGCTTTACACCATCCTCGGTGCCATCTGTCAGGAACAAAGGTGGGCTGGTAGCAGTATCTCCACAGTCGGGACTGTCATGGCTCCTTGTGCTGGTAAAGGAAGTGGAGTCCGGAGTATCTGGGTCTTTGTCAGGTCTGTGGTTGCCTGTGAGTAGCTCCTTGAGGTATTTGAAGCGACGCTGGTGGCGGCGCTCTCGTAGCTTCGCTTTCTGGTCTTTCCGGTCCAACCTCTCCAGTATTTGATGGAGCAGCTGACTTGTTGAAGGTGCTTGTGGTGTGGAAGGGGGAATGTCTGTAGCTTGTTCTGTGGGCTGGTTGGTAACGGCTGTTGGTGGCCTGAGATATTTCCCGTTAGGGCTGGTTAGTATCCATAAATCCATCTGCTGCCAGGTAGTGCAATAACTCTGAGAATGGCGTCCCAGTCAAATTGGTATGTCTGGCGCTTGAGTGAGACTTCTTAGAATACGTCCAATCCTTCTGAAGCAGGGGGAAGATCTAAAGCTCGCTAAATGGCCTCTTCAGTTATGGAGACTTGGTTCTGATGGATATAGACAGATTGCAAGGTTGGCAAGTGGAAATTAGAGTAGAACTCGACCACCCATGAGAGATTAACCTGTTGTGGCTGTCTTTGTAGGAACCCCCAGTGTCTGTGTTCGATTCACGGCTCAACAAATTCAGCAATACGGGTCGGGAGGATAAGCAGGTATTCGTTGTTGTAATTCCTTACTGCCAGGATGGGGAACATCTGCTCACAGTAGCGGTTGGGAAATCGCGCAGTGTCCTTTGCTGGGAAGGCTTTCTCTTTTTTATCGACCTTTATAATCCTCTTAATTCGTTTTGTTGAGGGCTTAACTGCAGTTGAAGATGGCTCTGCTACTAATGCTCTTTTTGTTCCTCTTCTTGCTGGTGGTTTGGGAGTAGCTTTCTCTTTTTCTTTCTTGGTGGNATGGCTCTGCTACTAATGCTCTTTTTGTTCCTCTTCTTGCTGGTGGTTTGGGAGTAGCTTTCTCTTTTTCTTTCTTGGTGGCCATCCTGAAAGGAAAAGAGTAAGGATGTTAAAACTTCAAGGGTTGAAGCAAGGAAGAAAACGGGAAAGGTGGTAATCAAGGCACATTAAAGATGAATGATGTTAACACATGGTCATGACTACATGTGAAAGATCATCAATAGAAATATAGCAAGTGCATATGATGACAGTTAAATGCAAGGTGTTTATTGGCATGCCGGCAAAGGCATGAGTAGCATAGATC
>NW_015495875.1:11584-11692 GCF_000816755.2 Arachis ipaensis
AATTACAATTTTACTCTTGAGCATTCCAACTCAAGGTTCTCCTCTCAATCAACTCCCAATCAAGTTAGAGAACTACTCGCTCATTATGAATGTAAACTTCACAAAATA
>NW_015495876.1:0-2444 GCF_000816755.2 Arachis ipaensis
TATAATTAATATTAATATTACAAATACTTTTTTGACATATAAAAAATATTTACGTGTATAAGATATTGAAATCTTCTTCTTTACCATTTAAAAAAAAAAATTGAAGAACAACAATGCTTTATGGAGGAAGGAAATGTAATGTATTTAATGGTGTGTAAGTGGCTTGTGCATAATGAATTTTGTGTGAGTGAGAGACTGAAGAAGTGGGGTGAGAGAGAGTCACGGACCACACTAGGGACCCTCTGCATGCATGATGTGTAAGGTCCCACATCGGTTGGGGAGAGGAACAAAGCATGCCTTATAAGGGTGTGGATACCTCTCCTTAGCATGACGCGTTTTGACGAGTGAGTGTGAGGGGTTTCGGCTATCATTTCTATCGTCAAAGGCAAAACCGTGAGGCCTTGTGTGCCAAAGCGGACAATATCGTGCTAGCGGGTGGTCTGGGCTGTTACATTATGGTATCAGAGCAGTTCGTCCTCATGAGCCTGAAGGATGGAACTGCTTATGCTTCAATGCATACTCTGAGTCTGTGCCTGTGCTAGTTAGGGTATCTAGTCGATACGTCTAGCATGAAGTCCATGAGTGCACCTTTGGTAATTTGAAGTACTTGACTTGAGATATTGAGTCTGATCACCTTGATATCACTTGTTTGGTGTGAACAGGAACCAAATGGCGCCTCGGGGACGCGATCGTGGGAGTAGTCGGGGTCGAGGACGGAGAGTTAACGATGTAACCATACCGGTAAATACCTTGACCGATTTTGTGACCGCGATGGCGAGTGCTGTTGCTGCCATTGGCGCTGTGGCTATTGTGACTAGCCGAGCGAGGGAAAGGATGGAACAACAACTTAGATTTGGAAATGACAGTGGTGATGGACATGAAGGCGGAAATGATTTCCCGAGTGCAGTGATACCCGTGGGAATAGTGAGTTATACGGAGTTAGTTAGCACGGGTCAAGCAACGGGAGAGAGCTCAAGAAGGACTGTGGTGGCAAGGAGTGACCGCCGGGAATCTTTCCCAAGGAAAGAGGGAAAGAAGACAAAGATTGCACCTAAGGGCCAAAGTTTCAAGGGGGGTCATTCTACTATTCCACGTTCTCAATGCCGGATCAACGACTGAAGAAATGACAATTGTCAGGGGCCAAATTCAAAAGGGCAGACTAGTACTCAACCAGAAGATTTGAGGTGCTCGAGATGCAATAAGTATCATCCAAACATACCGTGCAGGGCCGGACTAGGCGTATGGTACAAGTGTGGGAGATCAAGGCATATGTCTTGGAATTGTCCCTACAAAGAAGGCCGGGATGCAACCGAATTCGATTCTCACAACCGAGGTAATTGTAAACTAGTAGTTGAATTTCTAACTTCCCTGCATATCATTAATATGTAATATTCGCTCATGATGCATGACAAATGTTGATAATCGTAAAGTCCAAGTCGATGATTAGTCGAGGACCATTAGTTGCTGAGACGGAGCGATATTTGTTTAACTTAGAGGAGTAGGATAAGAGTGACACAGCAGAAGTGAGTTGGATTATATCTAAGGGATCGGAAGTGTTGAGAACTGTACGGAGTTATTGTTCTAAACCCAGTGATAGTGAACTGTGAGAAAAGAGAATAGAGCAGATTCAACCTTTAGTTGCTCATCGTTTGAAGGGTGAGTGAAGACGAGACTAAATCCCTATACGAGAGATTTTTCAAGACAATTCTTGAAGGAACAACAACAACAATCACCAAGGGAGGAGGTATGGAAAGCAACCTCAGAATGAAATAACCTATAGGCGGTGTGGAAGCTACCATCCGCGAATTCTGTGTCGAGCTGGATTGGAACTTTGCTATAGTTATGGAGGAGTCGGATACATGTCCTGGAACTGTCCTGAGAAGGTTAACCAGAATATTGCCAAGAGCCAACAACAAGGTCGTGTGTTCACTATGACGACGGGGCTACTGCTAGATCCGACGGTTTAGGAAGAGGTAAGTGAAAGATCAGTAACAACGTGTTAAAAGTACGATTAAGTTGGTATTTGGTTTTGGCTATCAGAAATGAAATCTAGTGAATGTCAGTCATGCTAATTTGTGGTTTAGTACTTGAGGAAGTAAGTGATAGGACTAGTACTTGACGAAAAATCAAAGTGACGCAGTAGAAGCCTGCTGGAGCATTAACATAGTATGGTAATAATAAGGGATAGTAGGGCATGATTAGAAATGCCTTATGCTTTGAGTACTTAAACGGTTAGTGAACTTATGCAGATAATGATTCTAGATAATTGGGATAAATTGTGGCTATGAACTTTGATGGTTCTGAAATGGATGAGGAAATGATTGTTGATGCGTAATTGGATTTAGATGATGAGTGAGTGCAATTCGTTGTGTTTGAGAGATGAGTACTATGATATTTGGTCATGGTGGCCTTGGATTTAGATTGAGATTTATAATGGTTGGTTT
>NW_015495876.1:7280-11336 GCF_000816755.2 Arachis ipaensis
ATATATATATATATTCTTTTTATTTTCTTATTTTTTTCTTTTTGCAATAAAGTATATACAAAAGTATCAATGCATATGGTTTTACGTTTAATTAACACATGAGTATGTATCCAATTCCTATGATTTTCAATGAAAAACTCAAAATACACTTTTACCTCAACCAATGTCCAAAGTTTCCCCACACTTGAATGATACACACACTCACTAGTCTAAACTAATCAAAGATCTAAATTAAGGTCATTTATTATTTTTCACTTTTAGGCTTGTAATGTGCTAAAATTAAGAACAAGTGGATTAATCGTAGTTTCAAAGTTAGCTAACAATGGTAGATAAAAGGTAAGGCTATTTGGGTAAGTGAGCTATTTGAAACAATGGCCTCAATCATATAAATGCATGTGTACATGAAATAATGGACAAAAAGAATCAAACAAATCAAAGATTATAATCATAGAAAGAGAATAATGCACACAAGAAGGAAAATAAGTGGTTATAAGATGTAACCACACAATTAGGCTCAAAAATCGCAAGCTTGTGTTCTTAGCTCAAAAAATGTTCCACAAGATATAATTCAAGCAAGTTCAATGAAAAAATTTTACTCAAATCAATTGAGGTTCCCTATAGATAAATTTCTTGGAAAATTTCATTATTTTGACTAAGCTTATTATGTATATATATGCGAAACAAGAAAATGCAACAAAAAATCCTAAAAGACCTAAAAATGAAATGCAAAAGTATTGGGATTAGAAATTTGTCATCTAGAAATGCCGACTGGTCAGACGATCTCCCCACACTTAAAAGTTTGCACCGCCCTCGGTGCATCCAAAGATGAGCAAGGGGGTCTGGCGACTCTCCGGATTGCCACCTTTAGCTGGTGGATCAACCGGTTGCTGCGTGTTCTTTTTTCCACTTTAATTTTTTCTTATAATGATTCATCCTAAAAATAAAAGCCAGGATAATAAGAAAATTAAATGCAAAAGTAAGGAAGCATAAATTGATGGAAAGAGGTAAATCACTAGAGTGAAGTGAGTGAATTAGTGTGACATTAATAAAAGTGAGTGTGCATTCTAAGTTGCGCACGGTTTAGAACACACACCATCATAAAAAGCTACTCCACAGTTACACAAAAGGAACATGCACTTCACTCATTCTAGTATGCTTGAGATGCTCGAAACTTGTGGGTCAAAACAACCAAACAAGCAATAAAGAAGCATGAAAGCATTCAAGCCAAAAACATAGGGATGCATATGATCATGAAACACAATGCATTAAGATAAACGCACAACATCCAACATCAAGAAATTGCCTACTCAAAGAAAAGGATTCAAATCACATGGTGGCCAAATCATGTAATTCAAAAAGATTTAAGAAGCTTGAAGGCAATTCTCATGTACTTGGTATTCACAAAATTAAGCATGAAGAACTCAAAACCAAGTAACTAAATTGTAACCTCAATAAGGAATCCAACAATGAATACCTAAAAATAATTATGCTAAAATAGCATTCAGTTAATAATAAGCAGCAATAAACAGTAAACAAAATTAATAATCCAACACTTACCATGAAAGAGAAAATGAAATGAAAATTTAACTAACTAAACAACCAAATAACTAACTAAAATAAATGGTTATAGATGGTGTTTGGTAGTGTTGGATGATGGATGAGAGAAGAAAAGAAATGGAAAGAAGAGAAGAAAAGAAGATGATGAAAGAAGGCTATCCACGCGTACGCGTGGAGTGACGCGTGCACGTGGGGTGGTGAAATGGAAGCGACGCGTACGCGTGATGGGTTATTCAGAGAGTCGATGCGTGCAAGTGATGCGACGCGTACGCATGGGTTGGCTTGTTCCAAAGGCACAAGTCTAGCATACTTCAGGCACAACTCTCGAGTTTTTGACTGGGAGGTGGAAATTTGGGATCCACGCGTATGCGTGGGTGACGCGTGTGCGTGGATGGTCAAAAAACTTAGGGGTCACGCGTACGCGTGGGTTGGTGCTCTATTTTTCAAAATTTTTCAAGTTCTTGCACCAAACCAAGCATTCCAATCCCTCAAACGGCTACCAAAACACCATAAAACCTTATTTGAGATACTAGACTACCAAATAAACTCAACAAACTAAACAAAACATGAAATTAAGCTAATTAATTTACCAATATGTACAAAAGAGAAAATGAAAAGATTTTACCATGGTGGGGTGTCTCCTACCTAGCACTTTTGTTTATTGTCCTTAAGTTGGACTTATGGGGAGCTCCTCATCAAGGTGGCTTGTGCTTGAATCCATCCTTGAACATCCACCAATGCTTGGACTTCCAATAAGCTTCATTCTTCAAAATCAATGCCTCCAAGCCTTGATGGAGTTCCACACAAACTAAGGGCTCCCAAATTTGATCCTCATGTATCCGGATCCCATATCTTGTTCCTACACTCGTCTTTAAGTTGATCATCATTAATTCATTCGGGTGGCATGACCTTAGAATTCTCACTCAAGCAACCAAACCTCATCCTAGACCCAAGCAATCTAGTTCTACACCAACCTTTGCTATTAGGCCTTGAACATGTGACCATCCATTTTGATGTACAATGCCAACCACTAACCATCTCCCTTTTGCTCTTAAAGCCACAAAGAGCTCTAAGTTGCCCATCCGTCTCAAGCAAACCATATTCAAGTGGGATCATGAAGCTTAGGGATAAGAGATTTACCCACTTGAAGGATAGAATGGATGGTGATGGATTGGGGAGAGGTGTTTCCAATGTCCTTGCAAGCTCTACTCCCTTGTGTTCTTCCTTGATTACCTCCACCTCGTTACAAACTTCTTCAAATTCAATCCTTTGTTCATCAATTCCATCTAACTCTTCTCCATCACTCAAATCATAAATGGGAGGATGAGATAAATCTACTTCCAAATTGCTTTCCATCTCACCGAGAGAGGGTTCTTCAAGTTCAAAGGATTCATCACCAAGAAAGTTGGATGCATGATCTTCATCACCAAGGGAACTTAATTCTTGCTTCATTCCTTCCAAGTCTTCATTCAAAAATTGTTTTGGAGGTTGTGCACTTTCCTCCTCAACATCAAATTCAATCTTCTTGGAGGAGTTTTCTATGACTCTAGATTCCCATGGAGGTTTCGCATCTCCTATGTCTTCAACCACTTCTTTCTCTTCTTCAACAATCATAGGTTCCTCCAATTGTTCTAACACAAAGCAACATTCCTCAATTTCCACCAGAGTCTCCAATCTCTCTTTCATGCTATGCTCTTCATTTGATTCTCCACATGTGGTCATCGGAGTTTCTTGAGTGCTCAAACATTGGGAGGCTAATCGGTTTACCACCTCTATCAAGGCGGTCGTGGATTCTAGTACCTCCCTCTTCATCTCTTCTTGCTTTTGAAGGAATAAAGTGAGAGAATCATCCATTGGGGCTTGGGGTGGGTAGGAGGGTTCATTATTTTGGAGAAATGGTTCATGATAGAAAGGTGGTTCTTCTTGGTAAGGATATAGAGGTGGTGTGTATGAAATGTATGGTTCTTGGGAGTATTGATGTTGGAATTGTAGTGGCTCTAAGGATTTTCTTACATAATGTCACAAGGATGAGGTAAGGGTGATTGGTTATATGATGGATGAGGGTCATAGGAAGGAATTTTGTAAAATGGGGCTTGTGAGTATGGTTGAGGACTATGTTGAGGATGAGGCTCATAGGCATATGGTGCCAGTTGTTGACACGTACAACAAGGACTACCACATCCATTAGATTGATATGCATTAGGATTGGAGTTATACCTATATGAGACCGGAGGAGGTTGTTGCCAAGAAGGTTGGGCATATGCTTGAGGCTCCTCCCACCTTTGATTGTTCCATCCTTGATGCATGATGACAAGTCATCCTAGCCTATTTTAACTAGTCTTTTTCTTTTGTTTTCATTAGAATTATGCACTTTCTTGAGCTACAAGCAAGCTAATTGAGTAGATTTTCATGTTTCCTTTGATTGAACCAACCATATATGAATTCATGCCATTTCATGAGGTTTTATGCTATATTTGTTGCATATTATGAAAGAATGAA
>NW_015495877.1:0-573 GCF_000816755.2 Arachis ipaensis
CTCGTAATCAAGTTATTCTATACCACAAGTAAAAAACTCACTTTTAATTTACTTTAATCTTTTACATTTTTGCTAAGTTTAGCAAGAACAGAAAACATGGGATGAGTGAAGCAAAACGTAATGGGTGGTGGTGTGATGACACGTTTGTTTGTGGTGTAGCTGAGAGTGGGAGTGGAAGAGTGGCAGAAGCATTACTAAGCGGAAAGGGCGGGCATGTTTATAAGAATACAACATGTCGCCCATCCAAATCCAATGGAAGTCAGAAGTTCCATGTCGCGCATGTTTATAAGAAGAGACCATCATATCACTCGGTCGTCACAATAACCAAGTTCATTGCAGGTCCGAATGGAGAGATAAACTCCATGCATCAAAACTCATGACTCACCTTCACCAGAAAACGACGGATCCATCACGCCAATCACTTTCGGGGATTCTCTTCACGTCCTTTCATGCAAATATTGCCAACAAATATGACACTCATAATTATGATGCAAATATTAACATTAAATAAAAAGGAAAAAACTTATATGCAAATATGTATGTTCTTTTTGAGAGAGACCAGTGCACCACTAG
>NW_015495877.1:9293-12329 GCF_000816755.2 Arachis ipaensis
TAAAATAATAAGAGTACATTTATTTAAAAAGTTTAATTTTAAAAATAATATAAGCGTATTTATTTGTTAGTTAAAAATTAACAACCGTTATGTATTTATACTACTATAAGCATAAACCGTGATAACTAACATGGTTTTATACTCAACTTTTTTTCATTAACGGTAGTGACCAAGCACGGTTTCTACTAGCATTTTTTTTTTTCATAATCCATGGTAAGCAGCCACGATTTATGTTCAACGTTTCCTAAGTGTAAATCGTGTCAACCTCTCACGGTTTATACACAAATTAAAAACTGTAGTTACCTACCACGGTTTACATAATAACCAAAAAAGACACTCACGTAAACGAATTGAAAATGTTGCATTTGAGTAAAAGATCTTCACAATCATTTTAATCAAGTAAATTGCCCTTTATTTTTTTTTCCAAATATATTCCAGCTTCTTAAAGCTAACTCAATTCTTTTATCTCAACAATTTTTTCGATATTAAAATCATGTATTTGAGAGATGGGTGTTCCTTGTTGTTAAAAGTGTGCATGCCTTCAATTCCTTTTGTGCTTAACACGAACCCAATTTTCAATCTTGAAATTAATTTCCAACCTCAACCCACTAATGCTTCTTCTGTTGAAGAGTTCCATGTACGAAGAGATTGAAACATAAGAGAGATATTGGTTTGGCGCTTGAATATTTTAAGTCTTTGGCCAATTCTGGAGCTTTCAAGCATACCGAATTTACATATCAGCTCATGATTGAGAAGCTTGGGGAAAATGGTGAAATGGATGGCATTCCGTATCTGTTACAACAGATGAAGCTTGAAGGTGTAGCTTGCTCTGAAGATTTCTTCATATGTGTAATGAATTCATATAGGAGGGCAGAGTTGATTGATCAAGCTTTAAAGATGTTTTATAGGATAAGGAAATTCGAGTGCAAGCCCACAATTAAGATATAAATCACCTTTTAGATGCATTGCTTGGTGAAACTAGGTTTCAGATGATTAGTCCTGTATATGAAGGGTGAAGGGTTGGAACCAAATGGGTTTACATATAACATGCTTCTCAAGGCATTATGTAAGAATGGGAAGATGGATGGTGCCTGCAAGCTGCTTGAAGAAATGTCGAATAAGGGTTGTCCCCTAAATGCTGTAAGTTACACTACTGTAGTATCTTCTGTTTGTAAACTTGGTCAAGTAGAGAAGGCAAAGGAGCAAGCCAATGGGTTTGCTCCTGTAGTACCTGTCTATAATGCTTTGATCAATGACTTTTGCAAAGAATACAAAATAAATGAGGTATTTTGTTTAATGAATGAGATGGTGTTATAGGGCATTGACCCAAATGTTATCAGTTACTCTACTATTATCAATTGTCTTTTTGATATGGAAAATATTGAATTGTCTCTTGTTTCTTTTGCACAAATGCTTAAGAAAGAATGCAACCCTAATATTCATACTTATTCTTCGCTGATAAAAGGCTGTTTATTGGGAGGAAAACTTGGTGAAGCTCTTGAATTGTGGAACCTTATGATCATGGAGGGAGTTAAGTCGAATGTTGTTTTATACAAGCCCTCGTACAAGGTTTTTGCACCATTGGGAATACGGTTGAGGCCATATCTATTTGTAATCAGATGGAGAAAAGCTCTTGCAGTCCAAATGTGACCACATATAGCACTCTAATATCCGGTTTTGTAAAAGCTGGGGACCTATTAGGTGCCTCTGCAATATGGAACAAGGTGATAAATTGCGGTTGCCATCCTAATGTTGTGGTATACACCACTATGGTAGATGTTCTTTGTCAAATGTCTATGTTTAACCAAGCTCATCGTCTTATTGAAAATATGGTTGCCCACCAAATGTTGTCACATTCAACACACTGATCAAAGGCTTGTGTTAACAGAAGAATAGAAAGGGCCATGAGTATATTTTCATCAGATGGAAAAATATGAGTGTTTGCTTAATATTAGAACATACAATAAGTTGTTGGATGGTCTTTTTAGAGTGAACAGATTCAGAGAAGCTTGTGGACTTATAAAGGATATCGAAGAAAGGAATGTAAAACTAAATACAATCATTTACAACATTATTATGCATGGATTTTCTTCTATTGGGATGCAAGAACGAGTTTTGCAAATTCTGTGAAAAATATTGGTGAATGGAGTAAAGCCCGATGCCATTACATTCAATGTAATTATTCATGCATATAGTAAGTTGGGTAAGGTTAGAACTGCCATGCAAATTTTGGATAAATATACTGAAGGCAATTCTGGAGGGAAAGAAAAAAGAGACAAATGTATTTTATAATTTTTGGGTTTGGGTGAGGTAATTGAAGGATCATGTGTGAATTATGACTTGTGAGTTAATACTTAATATTCATGAAGTTTTTTCTACTCCAATATTATGATAGATTCATTGACATAGAAATTTGCTTCAAGGGGTGATCATCATCACCATTAACATAAGATTTTGTAACGATGAATGCATACATGCCTAGTCATCACTCACCAATTACCATGATTTACATGCAAATTTTTCAAAAGAATGCAAACATTCTCATTTCTCTATAGCTTCATACTATGCTCTTAACCAATTCCTCTCTCTGAATATTTATATGCTTCCATTATTATATTGCTATCAAAGATGAAAGGTATGTCTCTGATCTCTCCCGTATCAAAGTTTGTTCATGTAAAAGAGTTAGTTAGAGTGTACTTGGTGGAACCCCTACCACGATTTCTAGCCAAATTCGTTATCAACGTAAAGACCCCATCAGCGGTTTATGTGTATTTTGAAATCATGGGATCCCTTCTGCGGTTTACATAGCTTTGTAGAAAGTTGCATTTTCGTATCCAAACTGCAAAAGTTGTATTTCCGTAATTTTGGAATCCAAATGTTTTATTTTAGTAATTTCCCCCTAATTTAATCCATTAGAATTACTTTTTAAAAAAATATTATTTATTGTATCAATTTACTAATTGGCTTTCAATCAAGTACTCTAATTTAAAAATATAAAATGATATAATTAATTTTCTTTATTCATAAAACTTAAGG
>NW_015495878.1:0-321 GCF_000816755.2 Arachis ipaensis
CGCCGAATACTGTAATCCTTCACACTCAACACGGCTTCCTCTTTACTCTGGAAGGATTGGCCAATCTGAAATTCAAACATAGATGTCCCATCATGCATCCCCTGCCCATCGAATGTTGCATCAGCATTCTGCTGTTGGCCGATGGCTTCCAAGTTCAAAGAAGAGAGGTGGGGGGTACTCCTGTGTTGCAGGACCGGAACATCCATGGGCTGAACGTCCACCTCTTGGAATATCATCATCACTGTCCCCACCAATATCGACAGGCTCTTCATCTGAATCATCGTCAAACAGTGCATTCTCAACCCGATCCGGTCCGGCATC